>NC_057797.1:524065636-524136046 GCF_018294505.1 Triticum aestivum
CATACCAGACACAAACGCACACTCTCCTATGAACACATACATGCATATACACTGCTTATATAAACACTTTAAAGACCTGAACCAATGGATCTTGAGATTGAGATTGACAAAGATGTTACAAACGTCTCATAGTTAACAGACACACCATTGAACATACAGAGGATGAAGGGGGTGCTAGGCAGGCTCGCGCCGTCCACGTGTCGCTATGAATAGTGCACAGCAAACGCATCGAGCGAGGAAAAGATTAGGATTGGGGCCTCTCTCTCCCGTGAAAATATCTTCTCTCTCCCTCATTTCGCTACTCTTTTCCGTGCCGCCGCCACCCCCCTCCCTCTCGGCCGCAGCCTCCTCTCCTCCGCCTCCACCACCTCCTCCTCCCCTGCCTCTCCTCCGCCCATGTCTCTTCACCCCCTCCCTCTGCCTCCGTGCTCAAAAGGAGGAGCCGGGGTCGCTGCCGCTGCGCCTCTACATCGTCCTCACACGCCGTCGTCCTTGCCATTCTGCCGGTGGAGAGCTCCTCCATGATGGCATCCACCGGATCTTGCCGGCCCAGATCCACACGCCTCCTCCTTCCTCGGCAGCTCGTGGAGCCCCATGATGCGTCAACGACGCGTGGCCGCACTCGGTCGTGCTTCCCGCCGCTCCTAGTCACCCGGCGCCGTCCCGCCGACGCGGCCCACCGCACGCTGCCACCAGCGTCTTCTTCATGGCGGTAGAGGCGCAGCTTGGGCCCGGGGACCCTGCCGGCGTGGGTGCGACGGCGCCGGCTTCATCTCCATGGTATTCTCTCTTCTCCAATCTCCTCTTTCAGTTCTCTCTCCTTCTCTTTCTTATGTACTCTCTCCCTGATAAATAGAGACGGCCGAATCAGGATGGATCCAAGCTACCGACGTCTTTGATGCCATGGACGAGCCCTCATCCAGCGACCAAGGAAGGCAGGAGAAATCCCTCCTCCTTGCATTGTTGCATCACTGCATCCCCACGGTAGTCCAGGAGGAGCTCGACCGCCTGCTTTGAGAAGAAGAGATGGCAGGAGGATGAGGCCTGGGCTTGACAAGAAGTGGGTTGGAGCAAGAAGTAGAGCAGGCAATGCCCCTCTCTTCATTGGCATCTGCACAGCCAAATCAAGGACCTAAGCTCCTGGTAAGATCCTCTTTCATTTGTTTTCTTTTTCTTTCATGCCTGCATATCTCTAACTTTTATTAGTTTACCCTTCTAATTTGTGTGATTAATTTGTTGGTTATATTGTTGTTACTAGCTCCTAATTTGGGTGATGAACAAATGATTTAGATTTTGTGTGTAAATCTGAGACGCTACATTGGTTTGGAAGTGAATTTGTAACCTTTTGTTTAATTTAATGGCATGCTAAAGCTGATGCAGATGTCCTGTATTTGCTAATGTTATCCATAGGAACCGCCCTCATATGCCCTACTCCTCTCGCATTAGCGCAAATTTGGCTCCTCCCCGCCTCCGTCTCCACGTGTGCAGCGACAACCCCGGGAGGAGCTCAAGCCGCAGAGGTGGTCCATGGTGTCGTCGCCGTCATCCTTGGCAGGAGAAGCGTGGGCTGCAGAGATGGTCGGATCTGTTCGATCCTTGCGCTGCTGTCCGTCCACCATCGAGGTTCGTCCCTGCATCCTCGCCTCCATCCTCTCTCACCGTCATGTACGCCCTCGTGGCCGAACGAGGCGACGTGGAAGCTGTGGTGGCGCAATGACATCTTTCCTTGTTTCTGTACTTGTTGAAACAATCAATGGCCTCTTTTTACCTGCAGGATAATGTGTTTGTTCAGCTGATTTGTATAGTTTCAATACCGGGTTGTTAAGGAGAATGCAGATGATGCATATTCCACGAGTTGCAGACCCCCCAACAGCAAATTCAGTCCTACGTTTTTTATGGTACATATTAATATTTTGCCGTGTCCTTATACTGCCCTGGTCAATCCAAATTGGGTTGGAAGGTCTGTTTTAATTTGGTGTTACCTGTAAATCATTTTATATGCTATCTACTCTTCATGATTGAAGTGTAAGTTTTGCTCCATAATTGACTAGAATGAAAGAGGCTTGATTCACATAATACCTAATAGAAGATCACTTTACTTTAGTTATGCAAATTCCTGGAGGGTGTTCCATGGTCGTCATGAGTAGCAGCTGCTGATATTGCTGCTTTCACCTCCGCGTCGGCCCCGGGCAAAGCTGCAACCTTCTCTTCCCCCTCCCCCTAATTCTCCTTATTTCTTCATACATTTGGTTATATTCTATTTACATCCCAAAGGTTTACAATTAACTGTACTACTGTGTTATTTTATTAGTAGTCAAGAGAAGTATGCAGTGTGATACTTAGTGTCGTATTCATTGAATTTTTTTGATCATTCAAAGGTTACACAGAGATGGCTGGCTCCGTCCTGCTCCGGTGATGGCTTCCATCCACTCGATGAACAGGACTACACGGGAGATGTATGACGACCTAGCAAACCCCCGTCTGGTCAGCAGGTACAATGCCCACCTTTGCTCGATTTGTGACTTTGGGAGGAATTGGAGATAGGAAATGCGGAGATAGGTTGCTGGATGGCGATGCAGGCGTATTAGCGCCAACTCAAATGCCTGCAACTTGTGAGGAGTGATGTCGTTTATTTACCTGTGATGTATTAATATATCTAGAATCTTGGGAAGAAGCTATTCACCATGAGGGTTTTAATTCTATGTCATATTTCATTTAATTTTGCTCAAGTTCGCAGCCTCTTTGTTAGGCACTTTCAGTTTGTAACTCGAAGCATCTCATTTTTCTGGTATTTGCATGTTCAGGTCAAGATGTACATTCTGGCTGGGCCAAATGGTCAGTCCACTGTATATAGTTGCTGCATACTGTCTAAAACTGTTTAGCTGATAAGAACATTTAAGCAAGTTGTGTTTTGTACCATACTGCATTGAAATTTTCATCGAGAAATATTTTAAGACTTCATAGTTATTTCAATCTGCCTTCACAAAGTAGAGTAAATGAGAAATTTATTCTATTGGTTACAAATCAGTGACTTCTGGTACTTCAAAGTTTAAAGCAGTATACAATATGCAATGGTCTGTGGAGTGCAATTGCTGAAATTTCTCAGTACTCCCTTCTGTATTTTGCTTTTTCTTGAGTAAGGCCGTACCAAATTATGGTTCAAACTTATGTGTATTCACATATTGGATGTTGGCCTAACAGAGGTCAAAATGTAAAATAGTCAGGGGTCTGCTCTCTGCCTCGTGTGGATGCAACATGCTTGTCGAAATTTAATTCTGTAAAAGAGAAATACTGATATAACGCAATGATCAATGTGGAGTAGGATAGTTATAGAGTTCTTCCTCGGTTTTCATTGAGCAAAGATTGGACATGTTTGACTCTTCTGTTGTCGTAATTACCTCTCTAGGTTTGGAGAAATTTATGATCACCATGCACATCCCCATTACTTCCACTTATGATTTTGTATCTATATGTAAAGTCATTTGTCCTGAAATTCTATGCAGAAATATTCTGATACTTTTCCTTATGAGCCAGTGGAAGCCAATGAGGGTTCCCCATCCGATGCTTGGTGCGGAGAAGGGGCCGTTCTCCTCTCATGCGAGCAGCCCAAGTGCTGCCTGATCCTTCCGTCCAAGATGGAGGTGGTGAACATCGATGTGGCGACGCCTGATGCGTACACGAGGCCGATATGTGTTGTGTCTGATGTAATTTGGAACTCTGGAATTTTCATGGCTGAATGTTTGTCTTTGTGCTTGAATTCATTTGTGTTTGATGTACTATGAATTAATGATTAGCTTTCCGATTGACTTGGTTCTATCTTTTGTCCGAATCAATTGAGAAAAATCTGAATATATAGCTGAATGTGGTGGTTTCACACATTCTGAACGAAGCTCGCAATGAGTATACCTTGCTTCTGAAATCATGAGCTTATTTATTCTATGAAAAAGAGATAAAGTTGTAGTATAGTTTGCTCAAGAGTGTGTGCAGCAGTATAGATTGAGCAAGGCACAATCTGAGAAGTAGAGCACAAAACTAGAAACAATGTGTGCATCACGTGTATGTTTGCTCAACAATGTGAGAGTATAAGAATATGCAGTATAGTTTGCTCAAAAATATGTGCATCAGTGCAGATCGAGCAAGGCACAATATGAGAAGTAGAACTAAATATCATATACAGTACTTCTGAATAGCAGTACATCAATAATCAGGAGGAGCTACAAAATTCACACTGAATCAATGAGTGCCGAAGCTACAACTTCAGACAAATATTTACACGAAAAGTTGTAGCCAAAAACACTATGGGCCTGTTTGGTTTGCAGCATAAGCTTGCCACGCCTAACCTTAGTCGTGCCATAATAATTTAGGCATGTGTTTGGTTTATTGCCACACTTGTGGCTTGCCACATTTTTCTAGCCACTTGGTCCACATGTCATAGGCTCAACTTTTTCCCAATTCTTGCCACACTTGTGGTGGCCATTTTGTAAGCCACACTTTGCCTAAGCTTAGTTGTGGCAAAGTTAGCCATGAACCAAACAGGCCCTATGTTCGACACAGTTCCCTCCAAAACATGGCCACTAGCGCCACCCAACTTCAACTCTGCAGCCGGTGTTATAAGTGCGTGCTCTGGTCGCCTCACCTCGCGAGCCTACATGCCGAGGGGGCGTAGTGCGTGGCTGCGCCAGTCATTGGGAGCTCTGGATGTAGCTACCTCACCTTGGGGCCCCTCTCCGCCGAGGAGAGCTTCATCTCCGTAGTCGGTGTTGTCGGAAGGAGGGGGTTATATGCTAAGGACTTTTGGTTTTAGGGATGTTCTGGACAAGTTCATCAAGAATTGTGGGCAACTGAAGGATGACCTGCTCCGGGCAATGGCGAAGCTGCTGGAGCTTGTGGAGAAGGCTCTTACTAACACTGGGTAACTGGTGTAGTGGACTTGGTAGAGATTGCACGATAGTAAAAGAATTTTATCATATAATAAATGCCAGCTTCACAGTAGGATCAATGCCTGAAGACAACAATCTGAACCATACTCTGTCGCAGGTAAGATATGTTGCAGAATACCTTGACGATGCAACTTTACAATCCGAGGATGTTCTACACGAAATGAACAAGCATTATTGGGGATTGGACGATGATATGAAAGGCATGTGCTTTGGCCAATGACAACGCACCAAACACACCCACCGGGAAGAGCTGCTTAGACGATGAGGCCATCTTCAATACCGATGGCACATGCAACGATGACTCTACCTGATGTCCATGACCGCATATCTTAGTCATCATAAGCTAAATGACCAGAGCTATATATATGATGAATCTCTGCCCATGTAGCTTGCTTTTTAAAAGCAATGTAAATACACTATCATGGTCTGATCTCATGCCTTTGTTTTGGCCTATAAACCTTCCATGCAATGTAATATATAATGATATGCATGAATATCATACCTAAATATCCATTTCCTTATGTTTCAAAGATTTTATAAACGGTCTTAAAATATTCTTATTTACATGGTTTGAATGCTTGGCTCATGCTCCCCCTTTGCGCCATTGGCGCAACAGGTCATCTAGTACTGTTAAAGGAATATAGTATACATTCATGGGCTTGGTTACATCGATCGATAATTTAGTATTTCAAACTTAAGTTCTCTTTGGATCCAAGAAATTTTAGAGACATTTTGGAGGATTTCAATCTTACGATTATTTTTTATGGAAGCCCTTTGGATCGTAGGACTTGGGGCTACTGAATTCATATGGAGAAAATTTTAAAATAATAATAATCATATGGAGCATATTCATATGCCTCTTGTCTCACCTGAATCTCAACATGAGCTTAAACCTCATTTTGTTTTACTTCCTTCGAGAAGTTCAATGCATTTTCACTCCATCTCTCTATCCTCACTCTTGGGTTCTTCAAAATCCGTGTGTGTTGTTTCATGTGCACCATCCAAAGGCACACAAAGGGATTCATGTGTTGAATGTTGGGGAACGCAGTAATTTCAAAAAAATTCCTATGCACATGAAAGATCATGGTGATGCATAGCAACGAGAGGGGAGAGTATCGTCTACGTACCCTCGTAGACCGTAAGAGGAAGCGTTTTATCAACGCGGTTGATGTAGTCGTACACCTTCACGATCCGTCCCGATCAAGTACCGAACGTACAACACCTCCGTGTTCAGCACATGTTCAGCTCGATGACGTCCTCGCCTTCTTGATCCAGCAAGACGAGCGAAGTAGTAGATGAGTTCCGGCAGCACGACGGCGTGATGACGGTGTTGGTGGAGAACAATCTTCGCAGGGCTTCGCCTAAGCATTACGAAAACTATGGCGGAGGATAAACTAGAGGGGACTGGGTTGCCGGCACACGGCTTGGTGTTTGTTAATGTCTCTTGGGTGCTAGCCCTACCCCTCTATTTATATGTTGAGCCTTGCGGTCGAAACTTGGAGTAAAAGCCTACACAAAGTCGGTTTCACCCGAAAGGCAAGAGTCCTTCTCGGACTCCAGGACCAGACGCCAGGGCTCCCGACGTCCCCTGGCGTCTGGCCCCTGGACTCCGCAAAACTTTCTTTTGCTCTTTCTAAAAATCTTGTGGGATTTCCCCTTTGGCCCAAATAAAGTGTTCTCGTACCCAAACATTTCGGGATACATCCGGAACCCCTTCCGGTGAATTCCGAAACCCTTCCAGAGACCAAACACTATTATCCCATATATCAATCTTTATCTCCGGACCATTCCAGAGTTCCTCATCATGTCCTTGATCTCATCCTAGACTTCGAGCAACATTCAGTCATCAACATACATAACTCATATAGTACTATATCGTCATGAACGTTAAGCGTGCGGACCCTACGAGTTCGAGAACTATGTAGACATGACTGAGACACCTCTCTGGTCAATAACCAATAGCGGAACCTGGATGCCCATATTGGCTCCTACATATTCTACGAAGATCTTTATCGGTCGAACCGCATAACAACATACGTTGTTCCCTTTGTCATCAGTATGTTACTTGCCCGAGATCCGATCGTCGGTATCTCAATACCTAGTTCAATCTAGTTACCGGCAAGCCTCTTTACTCGTTCCATAATGCTACATTCCGTAACTAACTCATTAGCTACATTGCTTGCAAGGCTTATTGTGATGTACATTATCGAGAGGGCCCAGAGATACCTCTCCGACAATCGGAGTGACAAATCCTAATCTTGATCCATGCCAACTCAACAAACACCATCGGAGACACCTGTAGAGCACCTTTATAATCAGCCAGTTACATTGTGACGTTTGGTAGCACACAAAGTGTTCCTCTGGTATTCGGGAGTTGCATGATCTCATAGTCATAGGAAAGCAATAGCAACAAACTAAATGATCATCGTGCTAAGCTAACGGATGGGTCAAGTCAATCACATCATTCTCTAATGATGTGATCCCGTTAATCAAATGACAACTCATGTCTATGGTTAGGAAACATAACCATCATTGATTCAACGAGCTAGTCAAGTAGAGGCAAACTAGTGACACTCTGTTTGTCTGTGTATTCACACATGTACTAAGTTTACAATTAATACAATTATAGCATGAATAATAAACATTTATCATGATATAAGGAAATATAAATAACAACTTTATTATTGCCTCTAGGGCATATTTCCTTCAGTCTCCCACTTGCACTAGAGTCAATAACCTAGATGACATTGTAATGATTCTAACACCCATGGAGTCTTGGTGCTGATCATGTTTTGCTCGTGAGAGAGGCTTAGCCAATGGGTCTGCAACATTTAGATCCGTATGTATCTTGCAAATCTCTATGTCTCCCTCCTTGACTTGACCGCGGATGGAATTAAAGCGTCTCTTGATGTGCTTGGTTCTCTTGTAAAATCTGGATTCCTTTGCCAAGGCAATTGCACCAGTATTGTCACAAAGATTTTCATTGGACCCGATGCACAAGGTATGACACCTAGATCGAATATGAACTCCTTCATCCAGACTCCTTCATTTGCTGCTTCCGAAGCAACTATGTATTCTGCTTCACACGTAGATCCCGCCACGACGCTCTGCTTGGAACTGCACCAACTGACAGCTCCACCATTTAATAAAAACACGTATCTGGTTTGTGACTTAGAGTCATCCGGATCAGTGTCAAAGCTTGCATCGACGTAACCGTTTACGACGAGCTCTTTGTCACCTCCATATACGAGAAACATATCCTTAGTCCTTTTCAGGTATTTCAGGATGTTCTTGACCGATGTCCAGTGATCCACTCCTGGATTACTTTGGTACCTCCCTGCTAAATTTATAGCAAGGCACACATCAGGTCCAATACATAGCATTGCATACATGATAGAGCCTATGGCTGAAGCATAGGGAACACCTTTCATTTTCTCTCTATCTTATGCGGTGGTCGGGCATTGAGTCTGACTCAACTTCACACCTTGTAATACAAGCAAGAACCCTTTCTTTGCCTGATCCATTTTGAACTTCTTCAAAACTTTATCAAGGTACGTGTAACACCCACGATGCGGCTATATCTCCACGTGTCGGAGCACGACTTAGAGGCATAACCGCATTGTAGGCATGTCGCAAGAGGGGTAATCTTTACACATCCCATGTACTGAATAAGAAAGGGATAAAGAGTTGGCTTACAATCGCCACTTCACACAATACATAAATATAGCATTACATCATCCAGAATACAATCAAGGTCCGACTACGGAACCAAAATAAAGAAAGACAACCCCTAGTGCAAAAGATCCCCGATCGCCCCGACTGGGCTCCACTACTGATCAACTAGAAACGAAACAACACAACGAACACGATCTTCATCGAGCTCCCACTTGAGCTCAGCTGCGTCATCTGCACTGGTATCAACAGCACCTGCAACTGGTTTTGGAAGTAATCTATGAGTCACGGGGACTCGGCAATCTCACACCCGCGAGATCAAGACTATTTAAGCTTATGGGTAGGAAAGGGTAGTGAGGTGGAGCTGCAGCAAGCACTAAGCATATATGGTGGCTAACATACGCAAATAAGAGCGAGAAGAGAAGCAATGCAGGTCGTGAACTAGAAGTGATCAAGAAGTGATCCTGAAACTACTTACGTTCAAGCATAACACAAGAACCGTGTTCACTTCTTGGACCCCGCCGAGAAGAGACTATCACGGCTACACACGCGGTTGATGCATTTTAATTAAGTTAAGTGTCAAGTTTTCTACAACCGGATATTAACAAATTCCCATCTTCCCATAACCGCGGGCACGGCTTTCGAAAGTTCAAAACCCTGCAGGGGTGTCCCAACTTAGCCCATCACAAGCTCTCACGGTCAACGAAGGATATTCCTTCTCCCGGGAAGACCCGATCAGTCTCGGAATCCCGGTTACAAGACATTTCGACAATGGTAAAACAAGACCAGCAAGACCGCCCGATGCGCCGACATCCTGATAGGAGCTGCACATATCTCGTTCTCAGGGCAACACCGGATGAGCGCTTCGTACAACTAAAACCAGCCCTCAAGTTTCCCCGAGGTGGCGCTGCAAAGGACTCTAGTTCGGACCAACACTTAGACAAGCACTGGCCCGAGGGGGGGGGGGCTTAAAATAAAGATGACCCTCAGGTTGGCCGACCCGAGGGAAGGGTAGGTGGTGGTGAGGCAAATGGTAAAACCAAGGTTGGGCCTTGCTGGAGGAGTTTTATTCAAAGCGAACTGTCAAGGGGTCCCCATAACACCCAACCGTGTAAGGAACGCAAAATCAAGGAACATAACACCGGTATGACGGAAACTAGGGCGGCAAGAGTGGAACAAAACACCAGGCATAGGGCCGAGCCTTCCACCCTTTACCAAGTATATAGGTGCATTAAAGTAAATAAGAGATAATAATGATATCCCAACAATAACCATGTTCCAACATGGAACAAACTTCAGCTTCACCTGCAACTAGCAACACTATAAGAGGGGCTGAGCAAAGCGGTAACATAGACAAACAACGGTTTGCTAGGAACTGGTGGCTTAAAGGGTGACATGGCAATATGGGAGGCATGATATAGCAAGTGGTAGGTATCGCGGCATAGCAATAGATCGAGCAACTAGCAAGCAAAGATAAAAGTGATTTCAAGGGTATGGTCATCTTGCCTGAGATCCCGCAAGGAAGAAGAACGAGTCCATGAAGAAGATAAACGGACATAGTCGAACGGATCCTCACAAACGCGACGTTGTCGGAACTAACCCGAAGAAGCAATACCGGAAAGAAGCAATCAACATGGTAAACAACCATCACATAAGCATGGCATGATGCACAACCAAGTATGATGCATGTCCGGTTTAATGAGGCATGGCATGGCAAAGTGCACAAATAATACTACAAGTTAAGTGGAGCTCAATATGCAACGAGTTGCATATTGCCGGACACCACATTTGATTATTTAGTTCGATCTCGTTTATGTACCCAACAATATTAAATGTTCTTAAACATGGCAAGGGTTGGAGCAAATGAAAACTACCTATCTAGGCAAGGTTAAATGAGGCCGGAACAACAAACAACAAGTCCGGAAACTCCTCATGAGCATATTTTAGATTTGGTACTGCTCTGCCCTAAACCATATTTTATAGTTATTAAACATGCAAGAAAAGTGCACCATGTTAAACTAGGCATTTTCTACCCCATTTACATATAAAGTTTATTTAAAATGGACCTACGGTTATTTAGTTATGAAATAAACATTTTAACATGGCATAGGAGCAAATTTAACCAAACAACATTTTAAACATTTCAAACATGTATGAGAGTTGGGTATTGTGAAACTAGATGAAATTCTAGTCATATTTCATATATAAAACATTTTAAACCGATGCCCGGTTCAACAGTTATTAAATGCATGAAGTTAGGGGGTTTTCTGTAAAAACTGGTAAACTCTGGAATAATTGCTAAAATCGCAGAGCCAAAAAATACATTACGGGCCGAAACTAAGCAGAGGCCCAACAGGGTAACAGGCGTAACATGGTTAAACAGCGATCCGAGAGTAATATAGTGGAGGGCTGCGGGGAGCTCACCATGGGCCTGGCCCGTTCGGTGGAGAGGCTGGCCGGAGCCAGGCCTTGCTGGAGGATGCGGCCCACGCGGGCACGAGGAGGCCGGTTCAGTCTCGCGGAATCAAGACGAGCAGGGGCAGCGGTCAACGGGCGAACGGGAGGTGGACCAGGCGCGTGGAGAGGAAGCGGTCAACGCGAGCGCTTGTCGTCTCGTCTTGTCGCTCGGAGCGGAGAGCACAGTCAGGCGAGGCGAACGCAGGTGGGACTCCGGCAAGCGGCAGGATCCGGGCGGAGGCGACCCGATCCGGTGGCGGGGAGCTCCTGCGGGGTAGCCACGAGGGCGGCGGCAGCCATGGGAGCTCCTACTCGGGAGGAGGCGCGAGGTAGGGGACGGAGTGGACGCGGCAGGAGGTGAACGGTGCGACTGTTGCTTGAGGAACGACGACGACGGGGGACCGCGGCGGCGCAACGGGCTCCAAAGAGGTTGCTGGTGGCCGGGGACGAGGCCCAGCCGGCGGGATCCGGCCAGGAACGCAAGGTCGCAGAGGAGACTGGCGGCTTGGCGTCCATGGTGGCTCCGGCGAGGGGTGTCGGGCGACCAGCGGGCAAAACCGCGGGGCAGTAGCTGTAGACGACGGTGACGATGGGATCTCGAGGTTGAGCCCAGGCCATGGCGGCTTCCTTCCGTTCCCTGGCGAAAATGAGACCGAGAGATGTGAGAGAGAGAAGCACGGGGAGGAAAAGGAGACAGGGCGCGGGCGCTTAACTCGTGGTCGCCGACCGTCAGCCGACGAGGTGGGATGGAGCACGGGGCTCGGGCGACCGATTGGTCAAGCACGCAAAACGAGGGAGAGGGTTGGGGAGGATTTGGATCGAGGGGAGGCCTCGAGTGCTGGTTGGGTTGCTGCCGAAAACGAGGAGGAGAAGGTAGGAGGATGCGTTGGATCCGAGAAGGAGACTGTGGGATTGAGGGAAGGGATCCCGATGTGGGTGGCGGCGGCTAGGAGGATCCCTAGAAATTAGGGATTCGGTCTAGGAATAGGCTATCTATCTATCTATATATATATATATATATATATATATACCTACCTACTAATAAAGTAGATATTGCTTCTGCCCGTACGTCACAAAAATCGCCCCCCGAAGTTGCTAGAAATTACCCGCTATGCCACCCGCAAGTGAAGAAAACGATTCGATTTTTCTTTTCAAAGTCGCCGTCGTTTCCAGAGTTTGTATATAGTTAATATCCAACAAATAGCAGTGACGCAGTAGCAGCGCGGTGGCTCGATGCATTGTCTTCTGCCCTGTAGACGAGGGTTCAAACCCCAGCTTCTACCAATATTTTCCTCCACCTTTTTCTCATGACTTATTCCCACCTACTTTAGGCCTACATGGGCCAGCCAGCGGACTTAATGCCCTGTTTTTTTTTCTTTTTTCTGGTCTTCTCTTTTCTCACTTCTGTTTTTGTTTTCTCCTTCTTTAAATCAATTTGAGATTTTCAAGTATTAAAAAGTTGCGAGTTTGAAAAAGCTGTTTGAGAAATTATAAAATGTGTGTGAATTCAAAAAAGTTCAGGAAATCATAAAATTTTCGTGGTTTCAAAAAATGTTACTGATTTTACAAAAATATTTGCAAATTATAAAAATAATTTGGAAAGAAATGTCGTTAAATAAAATCAAGTTCATGATCTTGATAAAATGATCGTGTATTCAAAACATATTTGTGAATCTGAGTCATCATGAAATCAAAAACTATTCATGCATTTCAATAAATGTTCGTCTAAAAAACAAATGTTTGTGAATTTAAAAAATGTCTAAATTTAAAAAGAATGTTTGTCGATTCAAAAAACTCTTCCTATTCAGATGTATTTTATATCTAGGATTTGATTAATTTTGGAAATTCTTTATATGTCTTGGGGTTGGCGAGTAGTCCATGGTCGATGAGATTTGTTTTCAAAGTTCAAAAAATTCCCTTGCGCGAGACAATGAAAAGTGTGTCGTACAGTGACAAGCCCATTTTTTACCACGTTGAATGCATTGCGATCACGTGGATATTGCATCCATCATCAACGAGAGTGAGAAGAAAGATAATTGGCAACATGGTGAGCCATCGTGTTAAAATAGAGGACATTCATATGTCGGATATTGACCAACGTGCAATTTTTTCTTCCGTTGCAACGCACGGGCATATTTGCTAGTATATATATATATATATATATATATATATATATAGCGAGTGAGTTAGATTAAGGACGATCTAGTCCCTTCGATTGTAATCGGACGGTCCAGAAACAAATAGGTAGGGAGTCCAAAAAGAAAAACGGATATGTTTTGTAGATGTTTGGGGATGAACCGAACCCAACGGTGACGACTGCCCGGGTCGGGTCCGGGACAACTTTCGGACGCGCGCACGAGGAGGGTCGCGGGCTGACAAGAGAGGTTAGGTAGGGCCTGGCGGTGAATGGTAGTGGGATGTGCAGAAAGCCTTGGCTGGGAGAAGAGAAGAGAGAGACCCGACGACTGTTTTCGGAGACCGAAAACGTCCGACGTTTGACCGACTATACTGTCGCTATAGATATTCGTTGGGGCATCAAACGAACTCCAAATATGATGAAACTTAGCAGGTGACCTACTAACAACATAACAACACTGCATGCCAACTTTCAACCCATTATGAGAACATTTTCCGGACACTTATAAAAAAATTATTTCGGACATGCCGCGGGCGCGTGCAAGTGTGTCTGGGCTCAGAATGGACAACGGAAGGAACGGGGAGAACCGGACAAATGCAAGTTTTGAAAACATTATGATGCAATGCACATGATGACATGCCAAGATGCAACACGCAAGCGAATGACATGGCAATGACGGCGAATAACTGGAAAACACCTGGCGCATCGTTCTCGGGGCGTTACAACACTCCACCACTACGAGAGGATCTCGCCCCGAGATCTAGGATGGCACGGGAGGGAAATAAAAGAGGAAGAGAAGAGGTAAAACTAAGTTGCTTCTTTGACAAATAAGTGAAACCAAAGAACCTTGAAAGGTTGAACAAATTGAAAGAAAGAATATAACGAAGATGAACAAAGTTGAAAACCTCCGTTAGAAAAGAGGAACAAGGAACATCACGAGAACCCTATAGGTTGAAAGACATAAGAAAAGGGATTGCAATGGACAAGAAGTACATGCAAGCACTCTGGTTGAAACGAGATGTACAAGGAATGATAAAGATCAATTACGACAACACTCCGGTTGGAAATGGAAGGTAAGAATATGAACTTGCCAAAATGAAAGCACTTGGATGAGACTCCGGTTAGAAGAGGAATGATAGACATAACACTCCGGTTAAAACAAGATAGAGAAGGGAAAAGAATGATATAATTTGGGCAGCACTCCGACTGAAAAATGGAAAGAATAGAACATGATTTTACAAGATGAGAGGATAATAGATGGCATCAACAACATACTGCCTCCGGAACTATTGAAAGAATGGAACAAGGGGTAAGAAAGATCTCAGACAGCACTCCGGTTGAGAAGGAAGGAAAAACTTGATAAGATGAGAGAACTTGAATGAAAACAATACACTCCGGTAGAATGGATAAGCAAAAGGAAATAACATGATATTTGACAACAAATGGGATGATGGGTCGAAGAGTGCAACATCACAATGCCTCTGGAAGAAATGAAAGAAATGAATTTACTGAATGGAGGAAAACAAGATCTGAAAAGAGCACGCTTACACGAGATGCTAGAACGGAGTTGTTGGATTATCAACAACGAAAGGATAAGCTTGTTGTGGCCTTATGGAAAACATCTCAAAATCTTGAGGTGAAATTCTACCACTAACGAAAAACAACAGATTGGATTGGTATCAACAAGGAGACGAGAACTTATTTCACCGGGAGGATAAATGAAGAACTAGGGTCATTTATAAGCACCATAAATAGCACAATCCTTAGGGAAAACTTTAGGTGAAATATAACCCAAGATAACTCCAATGAAGAGATTGATGGATTTAAGATACCTCATTCCTGACAACTTGTCCATCATGAAACATGAAGGAAAATTGTCAACATTGACATAACACCATCTCAAAAGATGAGATATGAAAGAATTGCACTTCGGAATGCAAGAAGAAGAAAGCTTGAACTCCTCAAAACAAGACATGTGTAGAACACCATGTTTATTTGGGAGTATAGCTTGGCGATCTTAACTTCGAAAGAGATCTTGAAGAACAATTGAAGAATGAAAAGAATCCTTGACGAACCACCATGTAAAGCCTCCATGATGAAATCCGATAATAAAAGGATGATAAAAGAAAGAGAAGTTGAAAACACATGGTGAAACCTTGGGATGATTTAGATGAATCTTTGTGGTAATATAATTGAGAGAGCTTGGAACTCCGGGAAAAGAAAAACTGAAACAATTGAAACCGAGAACTTGACGAGCCTCCAAAATAAGGAATTGAATTTACTCGATGAAACAAGAATAAGAATTACACTATGCTTATCCTTCATCAATTTAGATTGATGACAAGAAATGGATTTGACATACTACTTATTCTCAATGGAAAGGATTAAGGAACGATATTGCGCAAACTTGGGAAGGTCTTCAACGAACCACTGGTAGGATTTGGAAAGAATGAATGAATTGATATGACAACGAATGAAGAGAACTCTTGAACGAACCACCATAAGAATTGAACAAGAAAGTAGCAAAAGCACAATTCACTAGGAAGAATTGGAAAATGAATGAAGATACTTGCTAGGATTTAGATACAAGTGAACAAAGAGATCATGAACTGGTTAGAGGATGTTTGAGCGATGCACCGGTAAGATTTGGAGAACGAGAGCTGAAAGCTGAGAATGAATAAACCTGAAATGATGACCTTCAGAGAATCGAACTGAAAAGACTCCTGAATTGCTCCGGATGGTTGAAAAGAATTCTCACAATCGAAAACAATTATGAGAGGATGGCATCAAGCTTGAACTACGCATCTCTGAGAGAACGGATAAGATTTGGAGGAAAAACTTCTCCGGTCTTCAAATCCGAGAATGACGATGAGAAACACCACCAAGAATTGTTGACACACTCCGGAATGACTAAAAGAGGAGAGGTTGAGCCAACAATGAAAAGAATTTGAAAGATCTTGGAGAAGGCATTTGACTGATGATAATTCATTCTTACGTCAAACTTGGAAAAGAATTTGAGAGTAACTCCAGAAAAATTAGAAGAGTCAGGTAAGATCCTGGGAAAAACCTGTGGGTTAGGGCCCACTCAAAATAAAACACTATTGAACAATTTGAAAGAGAGATTGCACCGGTTGAATTAAAAGTCTTGAATGATATAACATCCTCGAGATAGCTTAAGCGAATTAGCAATGGAAACGCGAATCTCCTGAGATATCTTCAGCACTCCGGAATAAATGAATGGCGAAAAGTGGATGATCAAGAGGTGCACCGGCATGAGAAAATATTTGGAACGAGAAAAATGATATTATCAACAAAGCTTGAATTGAATCCACCGGAGAAGAAAAAGAATGAAGAATGATGCACTTGAAGCTCCGTTAGAATCTTCATGAGAATCACCGGATAAGACTATTAACGGAAAAGAATGGAGAGACCTCGCATCGATAAGATGGATACTTGATTAAGAAATCTGAGTCCTTGAAGAAAAAGGGTGGGTGGGCGGGAAAACAAAGGCAACTTGGAGACGGATGAAACAAACACCGTTGACGAAAACTTAGAGTTGATCTTGCGATGTTGAAATGATCGGATCCACTTGAAGAGAAACACGCCGGTTGAAAAGGATTGACATGACAATCTTGATGATCATGACGGATTAGCATCCACATAGAAATATCAGAACACCGCTTAGGAAAGGTATGGAATCAACATTTGACTTTGAAGCAACTCGAATACCACAACTGAAAAACAAAACAAAGGATTGGCTTGCAGAATAAGTCGGAACAAACATATGATAGAGATTTCGTCCGAAGTTTTCGTGGTGGGGCCCACACGAGCTCGATCGTACAACACCATCATGTACAAGGTAGTGCACATGACATACGAAGTGTCCCCGAGTCAGCATAGCCAAGGACTCTTTAAGACACAACGAGACCACTGTAAAACCAACCGTGGATAGGCGGACCACTAGACGTCGAACCCCAATCTCATATCATGCATCTGTCGAAAAGATATCCTAGGAGCTACTTGAATTCCCACTTATAAACTCCCGAAACTTTCTGGTTATGCAATCAGGTGTTGGGGATACAGGGGAAGCATAATATCTCACCCAAAACTAGCAAATCCTACATCCAGCTGTATCCATCCTTCAACACATAACCAAGAAACCTTCAGAAATCATTTACCTCAACCTTCGAAAAGCATCCATTATACGAGTTATGACAATACTCCCGAACTCCCGCCCCAGTACTGGGTGGCGTCGAGGTTATCTCACCAACAACTGCATAAAAGAGATTTTCGATGTCGGCGAACTCAGGTATTCCAGAACTGCAACGATAAAATTGTGACGACAACACCTCGGAGCTCAACTCCCCGGGACACTGCCACAACCCCTAAATGTCAGGAGGCACCAAGAACAATGTTCTCGTCACAAAACCATCGGAACGATTCCAAGATACCCGCGTGATCCTAAAAAAAATTCGTGAAATTTGAGGAGAGAAGAGTCAAAACTCTACGTCAGGAGGCCTCACCAGAGCAACGAAGGGACTGAGAAGTAAAAAGAATCCTACTCTCCGATATATATAATACTAAGACTCAAAACATTTTGTTCTAGACTCAACAACGTCAGCGATTCGATCAAGCAGGGGGCTCCTAAGTCGGGAATGGCTCTGATTACCAACTTGTAACACCCACGATGCGGCTATTTCTCCCACGTGTCGGAGCACGACTTAGAGGCATAACCGCATTGTAGGCATGTTGCAAGAGGGGTAATCTTTACACATCCCATGTACTGAATAAGAAAGGGATAAAGAGTTGGCTTACAATCGCCACTTCACACAATACATAAATATAGCATTACATCATCCAGAATACAATCAAGGTCTGACTACGGAACCAAAATAAAGAAAGACAACCCCTAGTGCAAAAGATCCCCGATCGCCCCGACTGGGCTCCACTACTGATCAACTGGAAACGAAACAACACAACGAACACGATCTTCATCGAGCTCCCACTTGAGCTCAGCTGCGTCATCTGCACTGGTATCAACAGCACCTGCAACTGGTTTTGGAAGTAATCTATGAGTCACGGGGACTCAGCAATCTCACACCCGCGAGATCAAGACTATTTAAGCTTATGGGTAGGAAAGGGTAGTGAGGTGGAGCTGCAGCAAGCACTAAGCATATATGGTGGCTAACATACGCAAATAAGAGCGAGAAGAGAAGCAATGCAGGTCGTGAACTAGAAGTGATCAAGAAGTGATCCTGAAACTACTTACGTTCAAGCATAACACAAGAACCGTGTTCACTTCTTGGACCCCGCCGAGAAGAGACTATCACGGCTACACACGCGGTTGATGCATTTTAATTAAGTTAAGTGTCAAGTTTTCTACAACCGGATATTAACAAATTCCCATCTTCCCATAACCGCGGGCACGGCTTTCGAAAGTTCAAAACCCTGCAGGGGTGTCCCAACTTAGCCCATCACAAGCTCTCACGGTCAACGAAGGATATTCCTTCTCCCGGGAAGACCCGATCAGTCTCGGAATCCCGGTTACAAGACATTTCGACAATGGTAAAACAAGACCAGCAAGACCGCCCGATGCGCCGACATCCTGATAGGAGCTGCACATATCTCGTTCTCAGGGCAACACCGGATGAGCGCTTCGTACAACTAAAACCAGCCCTCAAGTTTCCCCGAGGTGGCGCTGCAAAGGACTCTAGTTCGGACCAACACTTAGACAAGCACTGGCCCGAAGGGGGGGGGGGCTTAAAATAAAGATGACCCTCGGGTTGGCCGACCCAAGGGATGGGTAGGTGGTGGTGAGGCAAATGGTAAAACCAAGGTTGGGCCTTGCTGGAGGAGTTTTATTCAAAGCGAACTGTCAACGGGTCCCCATAACACCCAACCGTGTAAGGAACGCAAAATCAAGGAACATAACACCGGTATGACGGAAACTAGGGCAGCAAGAGTGGAACAGAACACCAGGCATAAGGCTGAGCCTTCCACCCTTTACCAAGTATATAGGTGCATTAAAGTAAATAAGAGATAATAATGATATCCCAACAATAACCATGTTCCAACATGGAACAAACTTCAGCTTCACCTGCAACTAACAATGCTATAAGAGGGGCTGAGCAAAGCGGTAACATAGCCAAACAACGGTTTGCTAGGAACTGGTGGCTTAGAGGGTGACATGGCAATATGGAAGGCATGATATAGCAAGTGGTAGGTATCGCGGCATAGCAATAGATCGAGCAACCAGCAAGCAAATATAGAAGTGATTTCGAGGGTATGGTCATCTTGCCTGAGATCCTGCAAGGAAGAAGAACGAGTCCATGAAGAAGACAAACGGACATAGTCGAACGGATCCTCACAAACGTGACGTTATCGGAACTAACCCGAAGAAGCAACACCGGAAAGAAGCAAACAACATGGTAAACAACCATCACATAAGCATGGCATGATGCACAACCAAGTATGATGCATGTCCGGTTTAATAAGGCATGGCATGGCAAAGTGCACAAACAATACTACAAGTTAAGTGGAGCTCAATATGCAACGAGTTGCATATTGCCGGACACCACATTTGATTATTTAGTTTGATCTCGTTTATGTACCCAACAATATTAAATATTCTTAAACATGGCAAGGGTTAGAGCAAATGAAAACTACCTATCTAGGCAAGGTTAAATGAGGCCGGAACAACAAACAACAAGTCCGGAAACTCCTCATGAGCATATTTTAGATTTGGTAATGTTCTGCCCTAAACCATATTTTATAGTTATTAAACATGCAAGAAAAGTGCACCATGTTAAACTAGGCATTTTTCTACCCCATTTACATATAAAGTTTATTTAAAATGGAGCTACGGTTATTTAGTTATGAAATAAAACATTTTAACATGGCATAGGAGCAAATTTAACCAAACATCATTTTAAACATTTCAAACTCGTATGAATGTTTGATATTGTGAAACTAGATGAAATTGTAGTCATATTTCATATATAAAACATTTTAAACCGATGCCCGGTTCAACAGTTATTAAATGCATGAAGTTAGGGGTGTTTTTGTAAAAACTGGTAAACTCTGGAATAATTGCTAAAATCGCAGAGCCAAAAAAATACATTACGGGCCGAAACTAAGCAGAGGCAGAATAGGCTAACAGGCGTAACATGGTTAAACAGCGCTCCGAGAGTAATATAGTGGAGGGCTGGGGGAGCTCACCATGGGCTTGGTCCATTCGGTGGAGAGGCTGGCCGGAGCCGGGCCTTGCTGGAGTATGCGGCCCACACGGGCACGAGGAGGCCGGCTCGGTCTCGCGGAATTAAGACGAGCAGGGGCAGCGTTCAACGGGCGAACGGGAGGTGGACCAGGTGCGTGGAGAGGAAGCGGTCAACGCGAGCGCTCGTCGTCTCGTCCTGTCGCTCGGAGCGGAGAGCACAGTCAGGCGAGGCGGACGCAGGTGGGACTCCGGCAAGCGGCAGGATCTGGGCGGAGGCGACCCGATTCGGTGGCGGGGAGCTCCTGCGGGGTAGCCACGAGGGCGGCGGCAGCCGTGGGAACTCCTGCTCGGGAGGAGGCGCGAGGTAGGGGACGGAGTGGACGCGACAGGAGGTGAATGGTGCGACTGCTGCTTGAGGAACGACGATGACGGGGGACCGCGGCGGCGCAACGGGCTCCGAAGAGGTTGCCGGTGGCCGGGGACGAGGCTCAGCCGGCGAGATCCGGCCAGGAATGCAAGGTCGCAGAGGAGACCGGGGGCTTGTCGTCCATGGAGGCTCCGGCGAGGGGTGCCGGGTGACTAGCGGGCAAAACCGCCGGGCAGTAGCTGTAGACGACGGTGACGATGGGAGCCTAGGCCATAGCGAGTGAGTTAGATTAAGGACAATCTAGTCCCTTCGATCGTAATCGGACGGTCCAGAAACAAAAAGGTAGGGAGTCCAAAAAGAAAAACGGAGATGTTTTGTAGATGTTTGGGGATGAACCGAACCCAACAGTGACGACTGCCCGGGTCGGGTCCGGGATAGCTTTCGGACGCGCGCGCGAGGAGGGTCGCGGGCTGACGAGAGAGGTTAGGTAGGGCCTGGCGGTGAATGGTAGTGGGCTGTGCAGAAAGCCTTGGGCTGGGAGAAGAGAAGAAAGAGACCCGGTTACTGTTTTCGGAGACCGAAAACGTCCAACGTTTAACCGACTATACTGTCGCTATAGATATCTGTTGGGGCATCAAACGAACTCCGAATGCGATGAAACTTGGCAGGCGACCTATTAACAACATAACAACACTGCATGCCAACTTTCAACCCATTCCGAGAACATTTTCAGGCCACTTATAAAAATATTATTTCAGACATGCCGCGGGCGCGTGCAAGTGTGTCTGGGCTCAGAACGGACAACGGAAGGAACGGGGAGAACCGGACGAATGCAAGTTTTGAAAACATGATGATGCAATGCACATGATGACATGCCAAGATGCAACACACAAGTGAATGACATGGCAACGACGGCGAATAACTGGAAGACACCTAGCGCATCGTTCTCGGGGCGTTATAGTATGTGCTTTGTGAAAGTCCAATCAAGCGTCTTGATCTATCTCTATAGATCTTGATGCCCAATATATACGCAGCTTCACCGAGGTCTTTCATTGAAAAGTTCTTATTCAAGTATCCTTTTATGCTATTCAGAAATTCAATATCATTTCCGATCAACAATATGTCATCTACATATAATATCAGAAATGCTACGGAGCTCCCACTCACTTTCTTGTAAATACAGACTTCTCCAAAAGTCTGTACAAAACCATATGCTTTGATCACACTATCAAAGCATATATTCCATCTCCGAGAGGCTTGCACCAGTCCATAAATGGATTGCTGGAGCTTGCACACTTTGTTGGCACCTTTTGGATCGACAAACCTTCTGGTTGCATCATATACAACTCTTCTTTAAGGTATCCATTAAGGAATGCAGTTTTTACATCCATTTACCAAATTTCATAATCATAAAATGCGGCAATTGCTGACATGATTCGGACGGACTTAAGCATCGCTACGGGTGAGAAGGTCTCATCGTAGTCAACTCCTTGAACTTGTCGAAAACCTTTTGCAACAAGTCGAGCTTTGTAGACAGTAACATTACCGTTAGCGTCAGTCTTCTTCTTGAAGATCCATTTATTCTCTATGGCCTGCTGATCATTGGGCAAGTCAACCAAAGTCCATACTTTGTTCTCATACATGGAACCCATCTCAGATTTCATGGCCTCAAGCCATTTTGCGGAATATGGGCTCACCATTGCTTCCTCATAGTTCGTAGGTTCGTCATGGTCAAGTAACATGACTTCTAGAACAGGATTACCGTACCACTCTGGTGCGGATCTTAGTCTGGTTGACCTACGAGGTTCGGTAGTAACTTGATCAGAAGTTTCATGATCATCATCATTAGCTTCCTCACTTACTGGTGTAGGAGTCACTGGAACTGATTTCAGTAATGAACTACTTTCCAATAAGGGAGAAGGTACAATTACCTCGTCAAGTTCTACTTTCTTCCCACTCACTTCTTTCGAGAGAAACTCCTTCTCTAGAAAGATCCACTCTTAGCAACAAATATCTTGCCTTCGGATCTGTGATAGAAGGTGTACCCAACAGTCTCCTTTCGGTATCCTATGAAGACACATTTCTCCGATTTGGCTTCGAGCTTATCAGGTTGAAGCTTTTTCACATAAGCATCGCAGCCCCAAACTTTAAGAAACGACAACTTGGGTTTCTTGCCAAACTACAGTTCATAAGGCGTCGTCTCGACGGATTTAGATGCTGCCCTATTTAATGTGAATGCAGCCGTCTCTAAAGCATAACCCCAAAATGATAGCGGTAAATCAGTGAGAGACATCACCATATCTAATAAAGTGCGATTATGACGTTCGGACACACCATTATGTTGTGGTGTTCCAGGTGGTGTGAGTTGCGAAACTATTCCGCATTGTTTCAAATGAAGTCCAAACTCATAACTCAAATATTCACCTCCACGATCAGATCGCATAAACAAGATTTTCTTGTTATGATGATTTTCCACTTCACTCTGAAATTCTTTGAACTTTTCAAATGTTTCAGACTTATGTTTCATTAAGTAGATATACCCATATCTGCTTAAATCATCTGTGAAGGTGAGAAAATAACGATATCCACCACGAGCTTCAATGTTCATTGGACCACATACATCAGTATGTATGATTTCCAATAACTCTGTTGCTTGCTCCATTGTTCCAGAGAACGGAGTTTTAGTCATCTTGCCCATGAGGCATGGTTCGCAAGTACCAAGTGATTCATAATCAAGTGATTCCAGAAGTCCATCAGAATGGAGTTTCTTCCTGCGCTTTACACCAATATGACCTAAACGGCAGTGCCACAAATAAGTTGTACTATCATTATCAACTCTGCATCTTTTGGCTTCAGTACTATGAACATGTGTATCACTACTATCAAGATTTAGTAAAAATAGACCACTCATCAAGGGTGAATGGCCATAAAAGATATTACTCATATAAATAGAACAACCATTATTATCTGATTTAAATGAATAACCGTCTCGCATCAAACAAGATCCAGATATAATGTTCATGCTCAACGGTGGCACCAAATAACAATTATTTAGGTCTAAAACTAATCCCGAAGGTAGATGTAGAGGTAGCGTGTTGACAGCAATCACATCGACTTTGGAACCATTTCCCACGCGCATCGTCACCTCGTCCTTAGCCAATCTTCGCTTAATCCGTAGCCCCTGTTTCGAGTTGCAGATATTAGCAACTGAACCAGTATCAAATACCCAGGCACTACTGCGAGCATTAGTAAGGTACACATCAATAACATGTATATCAAATATACCTTTCACTTTGCCATCCTTCTTCTCCGCAAAATACTTGGGGCAGTTCCGCTTCTAGTGACCAGTTCCTTTGCAGTAGAAGCACTCAGTCTCAGGCTTAGGTCCAGACTTAGGTTTCTTCACTTGAGCAGCAACTGGCTTGCTGTTCTTCTTGAAGTTCTCCTTCTTCCCTTTACCCTTTTCTTGAAACTGGTGGTCTTGTTGACCATGAACACTTGATGCTCCTTTTTGATTTCTACCTCCGCAGCCTTTAGCATTGCGAAGAGCTCAGGAATTGTCTTATCCATCCCTTGCATATTATAGTTCATCACGAAGCTCCTGTAGCTTGGTGGCAGTAATTGAAGAACTCTGTCAATGACACTATCATCAGGAAGATTAATGCTACCTGATACGTCTCCAACGTATCTATAATTTTCGATTGCTCCATGCTATATTATCTATTGTTTTGGACATTATTGGGCTTTATTATCCACTTATATATTATTTTTGACTAACCTATTAACCGGAGGCCCAGCCTAGAATTGCTGTTTTTGCCTATTTTAGGGTTTCAAAGAAAAGGAATATCAAACGGAGTCCAAACGGAATGAAACCTTCGGGAACGTGATTTTCTCACCGAACAAGACCCGGGAGGCTTGGACCCTATGTCAAGCAACCAACAGGGAGGCCACGAGGTAGGGGGGCGCGCTTACCCCCCAGGCGCGGCCTCCACCCTCGTGGGCCCCCTGTTGCTCCACCGACGTAGTCCTTCCTCCTATATATACCTACGTACCCCCAAACGATCAGATACGGAGCCAAAACCCTAATTCCACCGCCACAACCTTCTGTATCCACGAGATCCCATCTTGGGGCCTGTTCCGGAGCTCCGCCGGAGGGGGCATCCATCATGGAGGGCTTCTACATCAACACCATAGCCCCTCCGATGAAGTGTGAGTAGTTTACCTCAGACGTACGGGTCCATAGTTAGTAGCTAGATGGCTTCTCCTCTCTTTTTGGATCTCAATACAATGTTCTCCCCCTCTCTTGTGGAGAAATATTCGATGTAATCTTGTTTTTGTGGTGTGTTTGTTGAGACCGATGAATTGTGGGTTTATGATCAAGTCTATCTATGAACAATATTTGAATCTTCTCGGAATTCTTTTATGTATGATTGGTTATCTTTGCAAGTCTCTTCGAATTATCAGTTTGGTTTTGCCTACTAGATTGATCTTTCTTGCAATGGGAGAAGTGCCTAGCTTTGGGTTCAACCTTGCGGTGTCCTTTCCCAGTGACAGTAGGGGCAGCAAGGCACATATTGTATTGTTGCCATCGAGGATAACAAGATGGTTTTTTTTATCATATTGCATGAATGTATCCCTCTACATCATGTCATCTTGCTTAAGGCGTTACTATTTTTTCATGAACTTAATACTCTAGATGCATGCTGGATAGCGGTCGATGAGTGGAGTAATAGTAGTAGATGCAGGCATGAGTCGGTCTACTTGTCTCGGACATGATGCTTATATACATGATCATACCTAGATATTCTCATAACTATGCTCAATTCTATCAATTGCTCAACAGTAATTCGTTCACCCACCGTAAAATACTTATACTCTTGAGAGAAGCCACTAGTGAAACCTATGGCCCCCGGGTCTATCTTCATCATATTAATCTTCCAATAATTAGTTATTTCCTTTGCTTTTATTTTACTTTGCATCTTTATCATAAAAATACCAAAAATATTATCTTATCCTATCTATCAGATCTCACTCTCGTAAGTGACCGTGAAGGGATTGACAACCCCTTATCGCGTTGGTTGCGAGGAGTTATTTGTTTTGTGCGGGTACGAGGGACTCACACGCAGCCTCCTACTGGATTGATACCTTGGTTCTCAAAAACTGAGGGAAATACTTACGCTACTTTGCTGCATCATCCTTTCCTCTTCAAGGAAATCCAACGCAGTGCTCAAGAGGTAGCAAGAAGAATTTCTGGCGCCGTTGCTGGGGAGGTTCGCGCAAGTCAAGATTTGACTCTCGACAACGAGCCATTTCTGGCGCCGTTGCCGGGGAGTCTACGCAAAAGTCAACATACCAAGTACCCATCACAACCCTTATCTCCCGCATTACATTATTTTCCATTTGCCTCTCGTTTTCCTCTCCCCCACTTCACCCTTGCCATTTTATTTGCCCTCTCTTCTCGCTCGCCTTTCTTCCGCCATGTATAAATCAAAAAGGGCCGGGGGTTCTCTCTAGAGTTTTAGTACTTTGGACAACCCCTCTATTCTTGCTAAGATCATAAATAAGGATACTATGGAAAAACCCACCAGAGTTATCAATGAGAATCTTAATAATTTTGATGAAGATGATTCTGGAATTTTTCGTTATTTACTTGATGAATCTTTGAAAGATGCTTGGTATAGAATATTAAGGATCATGGCTAGCTATGTGCCTCAATACCAAATTGAAGTTTACTTAAAAAGCTTTTATAATGCCCTTCCTTCTTCTTTAAGCATGTCTTAGATTCTATATTTGAAGAAGGTTTTCTTGAAGGGGATGTCGTAGACACTTATGAAAAAATGAAAACCATATTTGGGCACTGAGGGAGTCCTGGATTAGGGGGTCTCCGGACAGCCGGACTATATCTTTTGGCCGGACTGTTGGACTATGAAGATACAAGATTGAAGACTTCGTCCCGTGTCCAGATGAGACTCTCCTTGGCGTGGAAGGCAAGCTAGGCAATACGGATATGTAGATCTCCTCCCTTGTAACCGACTCTATGTAACCCTAGCCCCCTCCGGTGTCTATATAAACTGGAGGGTTTAGTCCGTAGGACAACATACAATCATACCATAGGCTAGCTTCTAGGGTTTAGCCTCTACGATCTCGTGGTAGATCAACTCTTGTAATACTCATATCATCAAGAACAATCAAGCAGGACGTAGGGCATTACCTCCTTCAAGAGGGCCCAAACCTGGGTAAACATTGTGTCCCTTGTCTCCTGTTACCATCCGCCTTAGACGCACAGTTCGGGACCCCCTACCCGAGATCCGCCTGTTTTGACACCGACATTGGTGCTTTCATTGAGAGTTCCACTATGCCGTCACCGTAAGGCTCGATGGCTCCTTCGATCGTCGGTAACGATGCGGTCCAAGGTGAGGTTTTCCTCCCCGGACAGATCTTCGTATTCGGCGGCTTCGCACTGCGGGCCAATTCGCTTGGCCATCTGGAGCAGATCGAAAGCTACGCCCCTGGCCATCAGGTCAGATTCGGAAACTTAAACTACACTGTCGACATCCGCGGAGACTTGATCTTCGACGGATCCGAGCTCGTGTCAGGTGCGCCGTACAGTCACAACGAGCACGACTTAACTCTGCCGTCGGACAGTGTTTGGGAGATCGCATCTGCAACTACTCCGGCCTTCAATCCGGAGCAAATTGCGCCATCCAAGGATGAAGGGATAGACCCCGCCATGGAGGCCGCACTCTTAGTGGCAATGTAGCCGGATACTGACTTCACCCCTTATGAGAGCCGTGTCGCCAAACCACTGGATTCGTCTCCGGCCACGGACTCCGAGCGGCCTGCATCCGTGCCCATCGAATCCGACTGGGCACCGATCATGGAGTTCACCTCCGCGGATATCTTTCAGCACTCACCTTTCGGCGATGTGCTAAATTCATTAAAGTCTCTCTCCTTGTCAAGAGAACCTTGGCCGAACTATGTCCGGCTAGAATGGGATATGGACGACGAAGAAATTCGCTGCCCGCCCACCACCCACTTAGTAGCCACTGTCGACGACTTAACCGACATGCTCAACTTCGACTCCGAAGACATTGACGGCATGGACGAAGATGCAGGAGACGAACAGGAACCATCACCCACAGGGCGCCGGACAACGAATTCATCACATGACATATACATGGTGGATACACCCAAAGAAGGCAATGGTGAAGAGACAGCGGAGGATGGCCCCTCCAAGAAGCAACCCAAGCGCCGACGTCAGCGGCGCCGCTCTAAGTCCCGCCATAGCAAAAACAGCGATAACAGCACAAGAGAAAATAACACTCCAGTCGACTCTAGAGGAAACTACGACCACATGGCCCCGGCGGCAGAGCACGATGAAGCTGCAAGCGGCGAACATAGTACGGATCTGACGTCTGAACACCGCGACGCCGAGTATAAACCTCATCAAACCCCCTCTGGGGAGGAAAACAGTCCGGACGAAGATGCAGAAGCAAAGGCTTAAGGCCGCACAAAATACACTCAACAGCAGGTGGAACAAAGTGCTCGACAACGAAGCAAAGTATGGTGGAAGTTACCACACAAAGAGCTATCCAAAGCGCAAGCTGTTACCTGAATTCAACGATGAGGCCTTAGAGCCCACATAGCCAAAAAATGAAACGGCCAACCGGCCGGATCCACCATCTTGTGACCGTGATAGAGCGGATAACAAATACGCACATAAGTCAACACACAATGTACGTGAGGACTTGCGCCAAAAATCCGGTACGATCAGATCCATCTATGGATCTAGGGAGCGTGCTCCGGCACAAAATCAAAACCAAATACCACAACCATCCGAACGCCATGGTAAATCCAAGTACAGGGGTGTCGCACACCCCCTATGTCTCACCGATGAGGTGCTGGACCACGAATTCCCAGAAGGATTCAAACCAGTGAACATAGAGGCGTACGGCGGGACCACAGACCCTGGGGTCTGGATTGAGGACTTTATCCTCCATATCCATATGGCTCGCGGAGACGATCTCCATGCCATTAAATACTTGCCCCTCAAGCTTAAAGGACCAGCTCGGCACTGGCTGAAAAGCCTCCCCGAAAACTCAACTGGAAGTTGGGAGGAGCTCGAGGACGCTTTTCGGGCTAATTTTCAAGGGACCTACGTCCGACCTCTGGATGCAGATGATTTAAGTCATATAATTCAACAGTCCGGAGAGTCTGCCCGAAAGCTTTGGAATAGGTTTATCACCAGGAAGAACCAAATCGTCGACTGTCCGGATGCCGAAGCCTTAGCAGCTTTCAAACACAGCGTCCGAGACGAATGGATCGCCAGACACCTCGGCCAAGAAAAACCGAGAACAATGGCAGCTCTAACAAGCCTCATGACCCGCTTCTACGCAGGCAAAGACAGCTGGTTAGCCCGCAGTAGCACCAGCGACCCAAGCATATCCGAAGTCAGGGATGGCAATGGTAAACCACGACGAAATAAAAGCAAGCGTCAAAATAAAGAAGATAGCCCAGATAATATAGCGGTAAACGCCGGATTCAGGGGCTCTCGACCACGTCAGCGGAAAAAGCCTTTCAAAGGCAGCAGAGATGGACCGTCTGGCCTAAACAAGATTCTTGACAAACTATGTCAGATTCATGGCACCCCCAATAAACCTGCAGATCACACCCATAGAGAATGCTGGGTCTTCAAGTAGGCCGGTAAGCTAAACGCCAAACACAAGGGGGGGAGACACCAAGCGAAGACAAGGACGAGCCTCGCCAACAAAGCACTAGAGGACAGAAAAAATTCCCACCAGAGGTTAAAACAGTCAACATGATCCATGTGACGAAGAGGAGAAGCAAACATGCACTCCGAGACACACGCGCCATAGAGCCCGTCACCCCTAGGTTCAACCCCTGGTTGACCTGCCCGATCACTTTTGATCGCAGGGATCACGCGACAAGCATCCGGCACGAAGGATTGGCTGCCTTGGTGTTAGACCCAATAATAAACGGATACCATCTCACACAAGTCCTCATGGACGGCAGCAGTGGTATAAATCTGATATATCAGGACACGGTCCGCAAAATGGGGATAGACCCGACAAAAATAAGCCACCGTACTACTACCTTCAAGGGAGTAATACCATGCCTAGAGGCCCGCTGCACGGGCTCTCTATTACTAGAGGTTGTATTCGGTTCTTCCGACAACTTCCGAAGCGAAAGGTTAACTTTCTACATTGCTCCATTCTGAAGTAGCTATCAGGCACTACTCGGAAGAGCTGCTTTCGCTCGTTTTAATGCAATGCCGCATTACGCTTCTCTCAAGATTAAGATGCCCGGTCCACGTGGCACCATCACAATTAGTGGAAACACTGAGCGTTCTCTACGCGCGGAAGAATGTGCGGCGGCTTTAGCCGCCGAGCACTAGACGACCTCACCAACCAGAAAAAATGACAGGTCATCAAGACCATGGACACGGTTAGACGAGTTTGGTGCACCACTACATATACATGAGACTGGTTTGATGATCAAACCCTCCTAGACGGTACCAGGGGCTTCCCGCGTGTAATCAGGGCTAGTCCGGCTCAACTTGACTTACCTTGAATTTTAATGGTTTATTGATAATAACCAATTTTTTGGCACGACAACTTTGACCTTAGTTCTTCTCTTTTACAGATGACAATCGTGCTACACTCGTCCAGGACACGACACAAAGGAGATACAGGCGCAGACGTGCAGCAGGGACCCGCTCGAAGGTTTATTTTTATGTTAAGACCCGGCGTAAACCTTTTTTACTGTCTCTTGTTGTTCACATCCTCCGGATACTCAATACAATCGAGAAGGATGCCGATGTATTGGCATGTGGCCACGTACCTGGACACCCGGGGTTTATTATTAAGGGCCTCGTTAAGCCCGGCATATGTTATAAAGACCGAATACCTTAGGGAGTGTTCGGCGTCACGGGTTTGGCCTTATATGCATCAACTTTGAATCATGTCTTTGGTCAAATGTTGGGTTTGCCCGGCTCCCACGTTTTGGTACCTTACATTCCGTTATATCGGCTAAGGTAGCACTGGGAGAACTACTGCGATTGTGCCCTGGTTCATCCGGATGAGCACCTCAGTAGAGAAAGCCGAAAACTGACTATCATGATAAAGTGCGAGACTGGTCAGCCACTCGATGACTCAACAGAATCTTCGGGATTCCTCCGCATTAAAGAAGGTCCGTTTCTCGGTCATGTACGTACGCGCCCCGTATTCGGACGAGCGCAGAAGTACCAGGGGCTATATAGTAGCCCCACCGTCAAACTCCTATGGCTAAGTGAAAGTGTTAAAGCAATATAGTCGGATTACCTCATTCGCTGCGCTACCACCTCCTTAATGGACCAAGACGTTGGATCAAGTGTGAATACGCGTTTTTTTGCGAACACCCCCGCATTATATGCGTGGGGGCGGAAGCCGACGACTGCAAACTTTCGGATTATATACATATCTACATAAACGGCCACACAGGAGGCATCACAATACTTTCAGGCGAAAGTATAAACATAGCCTTGATAGCTCAATAAAACATTGTTTTTACAATGGGAGTACATGCCACTAGAACATAATATTCTTCGAGCACTGAGCCTCTATCGAACGAGCGCCTTCAAGAACTTCTTCAAAGTAGTGCTCGGCAGCCACTCGGCCCACGGCCGAACCCTGTGTTGCAACAGTGGTGGCCTCCATCTCCGCCCAGTATGTCTTGACACGGGCAAAGGCCATTCGCGCACCCTCTATGCACGCCGACCTCTTCATAGCATCGATGTGTGGCACACACCAAGGAATTGTTGCACTAAACTAAAGTAACTATTCGGCCTTGGCCCTCCCGGCCACAGATGATCTTCAATAGACCTCATGGCAAGTTCGGACAACCTATGGAGCTCGGCCCACTCGGCCATTTGCTCATTCAACAGCAGCGGACGCACTGGAGCATGGAACTGTGACCATAACAGCTTTTCCACTTCGCGATCTTTTTGATCCTTGAAGTACTCGGCCGCATCAGCAGCACTTGCCGCCAAATCCACGTCAGCGTCTGTAGAACTCCATAGTTGATCAAGAGGTGCATACTTTGGATCTCCGAACTTAGGTCACAACAAAAAGGGCTTCCCAACTGCGATATCTCCAGCTTGATGCAGCTCCTCCTTCGCCGCTCGTATTTTGGAATGGATTTCCTTGGATGCTACCATGGCCTTCTCCAGGTCCGTCGCCTTCACATGGTTTTCTTCTTCAAGAAGCTGGTAACGGTCGGCGGCATCTTTCAACTCAACGTCCATCTTGGCCATTCTTTCCTTGCTCTAGAAATGTGCGGCCTGTCCGGCCGTCAGCTCTTCGACCGCCTTTAGAGCGGCCGCATCGCTATTTCTGGTTTGCTCCTTGGCTCGGGCAAGTTCCGCCCGAAGGGTCTCCACGGTGGCAGCTCCATCTGCAGTCACAACATATTAAAGATACTGGCACCATGCTCCTCTTACTATGTGTTGATCACCGGAGAAATCACTTACCATGTGTCTCGTCAAGCCGCTTGTTGACAAGCACGATGTCGGCATCGGCCGCATCAAGTTGCCGCTTTAGCTCGACAAACCCATCAGTCCGGCTAGCCATCGGAGCTTCAGCCACCTACACATAAAGGCGGTCTGGTTATTACCTGGGACTTTGATCCTCTGTTCGCCGCCGTTTTCGACGACAACCAGAGTCTCAGGGGCTACTATCTGCATAGGGCACACCTAACATGTGCGGTACTGTCAAAAACATACACTATGTCACGTACCTCAAAGCCTTTCAGCAGACTCATAAAAGCTTCATGCAATCCACTTTCAGCAGATGAAATCCTTTCAACTACGGTACTCATTAGCGTACGATGCGCTTCTAAGATGGCCGCTTGCTCCAGAAGATCCTTCAGTGCGTTCGACCGCACACTGTACGGTTCTGGACTCTTTCTGTTGCTCTCTTTAGGAGCCGAATACTGAGGACTCCGGGTGTCCAAGGGATTACCCCCTGGCCTTGGCGGATCAGGAGAAACCCTCCGTGATGACACTTCAGGGTCGCACTCCTCATGAGGCATGGTGGCAGGGGGAGGTGTTTCGCTCTCCATCATCTCCGGAAGAAGATCCCCCGAAGACAAACTCTGTCGAGAAGGGCTACGATCCGAACTACAAGATATAAGCTTCGGTTATTGTCTTGAGAAGTAAGGTAGGATATTTTCACTACTAAGTACTTTTTGATTACTTACAGCTCGATAGAGGGCTGATTCCCTTGCGGACAATGTGCGGCAAGGGTACCCCCCAGGGCAGGACCCTCTGGCGAAGATTTCTTCCCTCGTTTGGAAACCTCTGTTTCCCGATCTCCAGAGATGGTCCTCTTCCTTCCTCGGGGAGAGGGAGTGTCAGATTCTTCTCCCTGGTTATCCTCCTTCGTGGAGGCACTCATTCCCCCGGTTGGGACGAGTAGTGAGTGAGGCTCGCTTTCGGCCTCTTTATTCCCCCCTTTATCTTCCTTCGAGGGCACCTGATAAGGCATCGGCTCCAGCATTCTGTCTAGTACCAGATTGGCCAAGCCCTCGGGAAGGGGGGCCGGACACCTGATCATCTTTGCGTTTGTTTTCCAGTCCTGGTCAAAGAGCGACTTGTCAGAATGGTGTTATGATAAATAAGAGAAACAGTGTGTTCGGCCATGGGATTACTTACTTGGGTATCCGGGCGATTGCGGCTCAGACCCGCATCCTCGGTGGTGTCTGGACACTTTATTTGTGGTTCGAAGAACAACTTGTACATCTCCTTGAGCGTCATGCCGAGGAAGTGCTGAATGATTCGCGTTCCCTCCGGGTTGAACTCCCACAAACGAAGAGGTCTACATTTGCAAGGCGGAACCTGGCGAACTAGCATGACCTGCATCACTGTGACCAGGTTGACGTCTCCATCAATGAGATCTCGGATGCGACTCTGCAATATCGGCACATCCTTTACTGGACCCCAGTTTAGCCCCTCACTGATCCATGACATCATTTGTGGTGGGGGGCCCGAGTGAAAGGCAGGGGAGGCTACCCACTTGGAACTCCGGGGAGCTGTGATATAAAGCTACTCCCGCTGCCACAAACCGGTCACCTCTGGGAAGGAACCCTCTGGCCATGGAGCATCAGCGCTTTTGCTTATTACGGCACCTCCGCACTATGCGTGCCGCCCCTCGATCATCTTTGGCTTCACATTGAAGGTCTTGAGCCACAGGCCGAAATGAGGGGTAATGCGAAGGAAGGCCTCACATACGATGATAAACAACGAGATGTGAAGGAGGGAATCCGGGGCCAGATCATGGAAATCCAGCCCATAATAGAACATGAGCCCCCTAAGAAAGGGATCCAGAGCGAGGCCTAGTCCTCGGAGGAAGTGAGAGACGAACACAACACTCTCGTTGGGTTCGGGAGTGGGGATGACCTGCCCTCGGGCGGGCAGCCTGTGCAAAATTTCGGCGGTTAGATATCTGGCCTCTCTCAGCTTCTTGATGTCCTCCTCTGTGATAGAGGAAGGCATCCACCGACCTTGGAGGTTGGATCCGGACATGGTTGAAGGTCTGAAGCGCCTGACCTAAGTGTCGGTGTCAAAACCGGTGGATCTCGGGTAGGGGTCTCGAACTGTGCGTCTAGGTGGATGGTAACAGGAGGCAGGGGACACGATGTTTTACCCAGGTTCGGGCCCTCTTGATGGAGGTAAAACCCTACGTCCTGCTTGATTTATTCTTGATGATATGGGTATTACAAGAGTTGATCTACCACGAGATCGGAGAGGCTAAACCCTAGAAGCTAGCCTATGGTATGATTGTTGTTGTCCTACGGACCTAAACCCTCTGGTTTATATAGACACCGGAGGGGGCTAGGGTTACACAAGGTCGGTTACAAAGGAGGAGATATACATATCCATATTGCCTAGCTTGCCTTCCACGCCAAGTAGAGTCCCATCCGGACACGGGACGAAGTCTTCAATCTTGTATCTTCATAGTCCAACAGTCCGGCCGAAGGATATAATCTGGCTGTCTGGATACCCCCTAATCCGGACTCCCTCAGTAGCCCCCGAACCAGGCTTCAATGACGATGAGTCCGGCGCGCAGTATTGTCTTCGGCATTGTAAGGCGGGTTCTTCTCCAATTTCCAAGTGTTTGTAAGCAGTGTCCGGCCCCATAAATGTTGAACCTCTTGGCTTTTGTGCCCAATAAGGGCTATCTCCCATGCGTCGAATGAATACGAGGCGCCAGGGCATTTTTACATTTGCCCCCCTAGCCAGATAAATAAATTGTCTATTAAAGGGATAGAGATTCTTAGATCCGATCCACACCATCCTCCCCTCAGCGAGAATCCATCAGAGCGCGTTTCGAAAAGATCCATTCTAGCATGGCTGACCTCCGCAGCTCCTCCTCCCGCCCCCGTAGCCCTAAGCCTGGTGATTGGGAGAGGTGTTCAGTCCCACACAGTCGATTGGTCGAACTGCAGACCAAGGGATTTCTCCCTCCGGCGTATATGGTGCCCGTTCGAGTCGGGCTTGCCACCTACAATGGCGGGGAGCAAGCGGAGAGCTTTCCATGTCCCTCCATGGGGGAACGGGTCTGCCTTGTTCCTTATTTACTAAGGGGACTCGGATTTCCAATTCATCTGTTCCTCCGCGGGCTCCTGGAGTTCTACGGCCTCCAATTACACAATTTCACCCCTGCCTCCATTCTACATATCGCTGGCTATGTTGCTCTCTACGAGTTGTTCCTCGGCTGCGAGGCTCACTTCGAGCTGTGGAAAAGGCTATTTTGCCTCGTCCTTCGCACATAGAAGGGATCACTTTATCAAGTGGGCGGAGCCGAAATATGGTGCATTACCGATACCGGATACCTGTCCGGTACCCCAAAGAAGTCGTCCGAAGACTGGCCTATAGAATGGTTTTATATGGAGGACATTCCCCTTCCGGACCCTGTTCGGCGGGGTCTTCCTGAGTTCAACAATGCTCCTCTGAAGAAGCGCCAAAGTTGGCGCCCACGGAGCCCCCGGGTGGAAGACAACAAAGAAGTCCTCTATCCGATGAACCGGATCAAAGCACTGGCTCAATCAGGATTGACAATAATCGAAGTTATGTCGATTTGCATAATGCGGGGAGTGCAACCACTTCAATACCATGGGCACCCCTTGTGGTGTTTCAATGGGGCGGATGACGCCACCCGCTACGGGCGTAAGGGTCCGGGCGATGCTGCCGCTTTAGCAAAAATTCTGTCCGAATTGTTCAAGGGAGAGGAGGAGGAGTTCACCCGCATCAAGCCACGGGATGGATTATCCATGTACAATCCTCCAAGCTGGGTAAGCTATATCCCCTTACTTCCATTTTCCCGCATTCTTTGTCGTAAGTATTTACCTTGCCAGTTTGCGGCAGGAACTGCGAAAAGCCATAAAGGAGGTCAGCAGCCCCTCTCCACAACCGGAGGACCCTGACCGGGCCCTTGACTCCGGACTTGAAGAAGATCCGGTTATCTTCGTGGAGCTTATAGACCGGCAGTTCTATCAGTTAAGCTGCGACGATGCCATGGTGGCCATTACGGCTGACTATCCCGGACTGCTCCCTGCATCGCACATAAGAAAAACCAAAAATCCCAACTCCAAAAACCAGGATCCCCTTTTAGACACTTCACCCACCATATACACATGGCATTTTTTTACAGGGAAGGCATTCGGGATGCCCTGCCGAACCCGCAGCAACTCGCCAACAAGAGGCGCTGAGGCCGGGTAGGCCAAAAAGGAAGGCGGTCGGGACGGTGACGCCGGTGCAAAGGTATAAAAACCCCGCTCCGTGGTTGTCGTATTTCTCAAAATGTAATGACGCCCGTGTTTCTTTAATAGAAAAAACGCTCACCGGAATATGTCCGACGATGTTGCTGATCACGCCTCCACCAGTCGGGCGCCAGGACCGGACATAGAGGCGGAAGCCGATATGGGACAGGCGCCGGATAATCCCCCTACAGAGGATGCAGATATATTATCCGCTACTAACTCAGAAGTGGAAAGCGCCATGAATCATAGGCGCCGCTGGGCCGTACTCCGTGACGCTTGTTTCTCACCAGAGGCATTTGATGCCTTTAATTCCGGAGAGGCGTACCTCCGTGCTGCTCAAGATGGTCTAGCTAGAGCCACGGATCAGTATGTAAAGGATGTATGGGTGAGTAAATCTGGCGATTTATATGTATCAGTAGCCCCTGACACTTGAAACAGTTAGCAGAACTGATTTAAGGATCATCCTTATTGTGCAGGTTCTTACAGAGAAGAATACTAGGCTATCCCAGGAGCTGGAGGAATGCAAGACCCAACTGCGGGCCGCTGTTGCCGCATTGCAGGAACCGAAAAAGGCTCCCGCTGGTAACATTTACTTTAAAGAATGATGGTTACCATATAGTGTGCGGCGTGGCTGCAGATCTAACAATAGATTTTGCAGATGAATCCGAAGAAAATCTGGAGGACCAGCATGTCGTGCGACAACTAGAGGCTGGCAAACACGTGCCGACTGAGGTTAGGAGGGAGAAAAACAATCTCCTAGATGCCAATGTCAAGCTGAGCGTGGAATTAACAGACGTTCGAGCCCAGCTTGCAGACTCCAAGAAGGAGAAAAAGCGGCTTCGGCGCGGCATTTTCAGTAAGTGCTTGAATGAATCCTTTTGAAGGAGTTCGGCGAAGAAGCCGACTAACAACGTTATGTCTGTAGGTATGCTGACGGGTCGTCCTGCAGAGGAAATGCCCGCGTCTGCAGGTGATCTTCTATCCGAGCTCTCGCATCTGCACGAACAAGTTCGGCAGGTGATGCAAGGTGTTACCCAGGCCTTGTGGCCATCCGCCTCCCTGCCAGAAGGCGTTGCAGAGCTTACGGAGAAGCTCAAGGGAGCACGGAGGCGCTTCCGATTATGGAAGATATCGGCCTGCCGACAAGGTGCCCGAGAAGCCTGGGCCATGGTGAAGACGCGGTACACCAAGGCTGACCCAAATCACATGGCCGAGGTTGGACCTATGGGGCCCAACGGAAAAGAGATCCCCGTTAGCTTAGTTTATGGGCAAGTAGAATTAGCCGTAAAGTATTCCCAATAGGATTGTATGCTAGACCGCCTGTTGGATGGTATAGAGGAGGAATTTAGTCAGTCTGCATGACTATGTAATTAAAGTGACATGTATAATGCCTTCTAGCCGGATTGTAGATCATTTGTCATGGCGGACCTTTTCGCTTCAACCTCGGGACCCGATAGTCTGGAGTGTATCCGAATACCCACTCAGTTATATAAGAACCGGGGTATGCGTGGAGACCAGGCGTAGGGGTCATTGGTGCTTGAACAGACAAGTGCCCAACTAGTTATGTTATATTACATGGGTAGTAAGAAACATCTTCCAGGGAGAATAGTTCCGTTAAGGGTTCTTTTCCCTGGGTAAGCATGCCCTAAAGTGCATGTCCGGACTGCGATAGGAAACGCAGGAAAAAACATCTGGGGGAAGATATGGAAAATAAATAAAAAATCATCTTTTGTTCGCCGACCGAATATTCCCTTAAGAACACTAGCTTTCGGCTTCACCCAGTCTGAGGTACACATCTGGCTGACCCGACAGTAACAATCGCAGAGGTGCTCCCCGTATGCCCTAGCCGAATTAACGGGAACGTAGGGCATAAATACAAGAGCCAGGCAACCCAGCTTGGCCAAAACTTAAGTCATATTGATGCATATAATGGCGAAAAAAGGTACATGTGGAAGCATAACACATGTGCGGGGCACAAGGCCCAAATAAATAATCAAGCTTCTGTGAAAGAAGCCCCCAGGTATGATGAGTGCGGCTAGCGCATCTGTAATGTGCAAACGAGGCGCAAGTTGGCCTTTGAAGGCCTGGAGAAAGAATAAAAGAAAGAAAGAAAAACAAGACATATAATGTATAAAAAATGGACAGAGGAAGGGGACGAACACAGGGTCCGGCTCTAGGCGTAGAATCTTCGGATCCTGGCCACATTCCATGGGTTTGGCTCGAGTCGATTAGTCGATGCATCCTGCAGTCGGTATGCTCCACCGGTCAGAACTTGGTCAATAATGAAGGGACCTTCCCATTTGGGCTCGAGCTTGTTCTTTTTCTTATCCGGCAGACGTAGAACTAGTTCGCCAATGTTATAAGTTTTGGCCCGTACTTCTCTGCTTTGGTATCTGTGAGCCTGTTTCTGATAAAATGCAGAACGGGCTTTTGCCACATCGTGCTCCTCCTCCAAGGTGTCCAGACTGTCCTGCCGATCAAGCACGGCTTCTCTTTCTTCGTACATGCGCACTCGAGGTGAGTCATGAATTATGTCACAGGGCAAGACTGCCTCTGCGCCGTACACCATAAACAAGGGTGTATATCCGGTACTACGGTTCAGCGTGGTCCGCAGCCCCCAGAGTACGGAGTCGAGCTCCTCTACCCAGTGCGTGTTAGACTCCATTAAGGACCGCACTAGCCTGGGTTTAATGCCGCTCATTATAAGACCGTTCGCGGGCTCCACTTGACTGTTGGTTTGTGGGTGATAGACCGAAGCATAATCAAGCCTGATGCCCATTTTGCTACACCAAAGTTTTACCTCATCGGCAATAAAGTTCGTGCCTTTGTCAGTGATGATGCTGTGAGGGACGCCATAACGGTCTACAACCCCGGATATGAAGTCTATCACCGGTCCGGATTCGGCTGTTTTAACAGGTTTGGCCTCTATCCATTTGGTGAATTTATCCACCATGACAGTAAGTATTTTTTCTTGTGGGTTCCCCCTTTAAGGGGTCCAACCATGTCAAGCCCCCAGACCGTGAAGGGCCACGTAATGGGGATTGTTTGGAGGGCGGTGGGTGGCATGTGGCTTTGATTTGCGAAGAGCTGGCAACCGGCGCAACGTTGGACCAAGGCCTGTGCATCTGTCCGGGCCGTTGGCCAATAGAATCCTGTATGGAAGGCCTTGCTGACAAGAGCCCGGGCTGCGGCATGGTGGTTGCCGAGTCCAGCGTGAATTTCTGCCAAAAGGTTCCGTCCTTCCTCTTCGGAGATACACATTTGAAGGACTCCGGTAGTGCTTTTTTAATACAATTCTCCCTCATGGACCCTGTAGGCCTTAGATCGCCGCACTATGTAGCGTGCCTCATTTTGGTCCTCCGAAAGTTCCTGCCTAGTTAGGTAGGTCAGGAATGGTTCTGTCCACGGGGCTATGATGGCCATTATTACGTGGGCCGAAGGTGTTATTTCGGTGGCGGAGCCTCCGATTGTGTCAGAGTGTTCGGTATCGGGTATTTTGGCCGGGTCCGGATTATTGTTACTGGTGTCCCCTTCCCATACTACGAATGGCTTGAACAGCCTCTCCAGAAATATGTTGGGGGGGACCGCATCGTGTTTTGCGCCGATGCGGGCGATGATATCCGCCACCTGATTGTTTTCCCGTGCCACATGATGAAATTTGAGCCCCTTGAACCAAGCTGACATTTTTAGGACGGTGTTGCGATAGGCCGCCATTTTCAGATCCTTGGCATCAAAGTCTCCATTTATTTGGGATATTGTGAGGTTCGAATCCCCCCACACCTCTAGGCGTTGAATGCCCATGGATACTGCCATCCGAAGACCATGTAAAAGGGCCTCATATTCGGCTGCATTGTTGGAGTCCATATACATTATCTGGAGTACGCATTGAACTGTATCTCCAGTTGGGGACGTCAAAACGACGCCAGCCCCCAGACCATCCAACATTTTGGAGCCGTCGAAGTGCATGATCTAGTTGGAATATGCGCCATAATCTTTAGGGAGTTCGGCTTCCGTCCATTCGGCGACAAAGTTGGCCAATACTTGCAACTTAATGGCTCGCCGCGGCTTGTAAGTTATGTCGAACGGGAGGAGGTCAATGGACCATTTGGCAATACGGCCCGTGGCGTCGCGGTTGTTTATAATACCATTAAGTGGCACTTCCGAGGCTACTGTTATCGAACATTCTTGAAAGTAGTGTCGCAGCTTCCAAGATGCCATGAATACCGCGTATGCTATCTTTTGATAATGCGAGTACCGTGACTTGCATGGAGTAAGGACATTGGATACATAGTAGACCGGCTTTTGTAGGGGGAATTTATGTCCGTCCGTTTCTCGTTCGATGATGAGCACTGCGCTCACAACTTGATGAGTTACCGCAATGTATAACAGCATTGGTTCGCCAATGTTTGGCGCGGCCAGGACTGGGTTGGTTGCCAATATGGCTTTTATTTCTTCCAATCCGGCTGTGGCGGCATCCGTCCACTCAAAGTGTTCGGTGCGCCGAAGGAAGCGATAAAGGGGTAATGCCTTTTCTCCCAGGCGGGAGATAAAGCGGCTTAGAGCCGCCACGCATCCGGTTAATTTCTGGATTTGTTTGAGGTCCATTGGGATATCCAATTGTGACAGAGCTCGGATCTTGGCCGGATTTGCTTCAATTCCTCTGCCGGATACAATGAAGCCCAAGAGCTTTCTGGCTGGCACACCGAAAACGCATTTTTCCGGGTTGAGCTTGATGTCATATGTTCGGAGGTTATCAAATGTGAGCCTCAAGTTGTCTACTAGAGATTCGATATGTTTGGTTTTGACGACCACGCCATCTACGTATGCCTCCACTGTTTTGCCGATCTGGTTTGCCAGACATGTCTGAATCATGCGCTGATATGTTGCGCCGATGTTTTTGAGCTCAAAGGGCATTGTGTTGAAGCAGAAGGGGCCATATGGTGTGATGAATGCCGTTGCGGCTTGGTCGGGCTCCGCCATCTTGATTTGGTGGTAGCCGGAGTATGCGTCGAGGAAGCACAATGAATCGTGTCCTGCGGTAGCGTCGATAATTTGATCGATGCGGGGGAGGGGGAAGGGATCCTTTGGGCAAGCCTTGTTGAGGTCCTTAAAATTGACGCACATGCGCCAGGATTTATCCTTCTTTGGTACCATCACCAGGTATGCTAGCCAGTCCGGATGTTTTATTTCTCTAATGAATCCGGCCTCCAATAACTTGGCTAGTTCCTCTCCCATGGCTTGTCTCTTAGGTTTAGAGAAACGCCGAAGAGCCTGCTTGACCAGCTTGAATCCCTTTAGAATATTGAGGCTGTGCTCGGCCAGCCTGCGTGGGATTCCTGGCATGTCTGAAGGGTGCCATGCAAAAATGTCCCAGTTCTCGTGTAGGAACTCTCGTAGTGCGGCATCTACGTCAGGGTTTAATTGTGCCCCGATGGAAGCTGTTTTTGTAGGGTCCGTTGTATGGACTTGGAATTTGACTATTTCATCCGCCGGTTTAAAGGAGGTGGACTTGGATCTCTTATCGAGTATCACATCGTCCCTGCTCACCGTGGAGCGCAGCGCAGTCAGTTCCTCAGCCGCTAGGGCTTCAGATAATGCCTCGAGGGCCAGTGCGGCTGTCTTGTTTTCGGCGCGGAGTGCTGTGTCCAGATCACTAGCAAGAGTGATAATTCCATTGGGCTCGGGCATTTTGAGCTTCATGTACCCGTAATGGGGTATGGCTTGGAAGATTGTGAACGCCTCCCGCCCTAACAGGGCATGGTAACCGCTACTGAATGGGGCCACTTGGAACGTAATCTCTTCGGACCTATAATTCTCCGGCGTGCCGAACACCACATCTAGTGTGATTTTGCCTGTACAGCGCGCTTCTCGACTGGGGATTATTCCTCTTAAGGTTGTGTTGTTTCGCTCGATGCGGTTCCAGTCTATTTCCATTTTTTGAAGGGTTTCCTCATAGATGAGGTTTAATCCGCTGTCGTCGTCCATGAGTACCTTGGTGAGTCGAAAGCCGTCCACAATTGGACTGAGGACCAATGCGGGTGGTGCTCGGGCTGTTCGGAATTTAGGTTCATCACTGGCATTGAAAGTAATAGCCGTGTCACTCCATGGGTTTATTGTCGCCACATGGTAGATTTTGGCAAGGCTGCGGAGTGTTCGCTTTCGCCTATTATTTGATGCGAAGGTCTCGAAGACCGTTAATGCCGTACTAGTATTTCTGGGATGGTGCTTTGTGGCTTCTGGAATTAGGAGATCCTCGCCACTTTTGGCTACCTGCCGGAGTATCCAACATGCTCTAAGGCTATGTGTTGGTATGGCGCCCTCTGTGCTGTGAATTTTACAGGGTCCATTGAGCCATCCCTCCAGTACGGTTCCATGCCCTATAGAGGGTTTTTGCTTTTTGGTAGTTGACCCGGGTGTCTTTTGATAGTGCACCCTTTTGTTTTGGACTGGGTTCGTATTTAGGGCCGGATTATCCCAAAAGTTTGTTTCGGTTTTCCAGGCACTTTCCATCGCACAGTACTTTCGTACTATGGATGCCAAGTCAGCGAAGCGTGATATCTCATGGCGATTTATGGCGTTAAGGATTCCCTTGTCCGTGCAATTATTGCAGAAAAATAAGATTGTGTCTTCCTCACGATAGTCCTTAACCTTGTTCATCGCAAGGAGGAATCTGGCCCATTAGTGATGTACTGTTTCCTGGGGCTCTTGCCTGATGTGGGAAAGATCGCTTATGTTTGGGTGGGTGGGTGGAATTGAATCCGAACCCTTACCCGATCTGGGATCCAGGGGCCGAGGAATTTCCAATTTTGGAAATTCTTGTTCCGGGGTGTTGCCCGATAATCCTGCCCCGCTGCCTGACTCTAAGTTCAGGGATTGGATACTGTCCTCCCGCGAACGGGTATCCGTCTCAGAGAGCTCAGGAATCCGGACATAGTTGGTCCTCAATATGGAGGAGAGGTCGCCGCATTGTTCCTCCACCACTACAATATGATGGGTGACCGGCTGAGAGTTAATCTCCCTTTGATCGGGTTTAAGACCAATCCGATCATAGTCCGTAGCGACTCCCAGGGCGGCGATGCGATCCAAGAGCTCGTTTAGGGAGGCGAGCTCCACTGGATCCATCTGTTCGGCGAGTGCCGATTTGACGTGGAGGCTGTTTTCGATGACCCGAGAAGTCATCGTCGGCGTGGCGGCCGAACAGGCGGTCATGATGAAACCGCCTAGCCGGAGAGTTTGGCCGACAGCCAAAGCTCCCCCAACAGTAGTACCGTCTTTAAAGACGAGACGAGACATCCTTCCTTCTGGCGACGGCACGGTGGAACTCCCAATGAAAGCACCAATGTTGGTGTCAAAACTGGCGGATCTCAGGTAGGGGGTCCCGAACTGTGCGTCTAGGCGGATGGTAACAAGAGGCAGGGGACATGATGTTTTACCTAGGTTCGAGCCCTCTTGATGGAGGTAAAACCCTATGTCCTGCTTGATTTATTCTTGATGATATGGGTATTACAAGAGTTGATCTACCACGAGATCGGAGAGGCTAAACCCTAGAAGCTAGCCTATGGTATGATTGTTGTTGTCCTACGGACCTAAACCCTCCGGTTTATATAGACACCGGAGGGGGCTAGGGTTACACAAGGTCGGTTACAAAGGAGGAGATATACATATCCGCATTGCCTAGCTTGCCTTCCACGCCAAGTAGAGTCCCATCCTGACACGGGACGAAGTCTTCAATCTTGTATCTTCATAGTCCAGCAGTCCGGCCGAAGGATATAATCTGGCTGTCTGGATACCCCCTAATCCTGGACTCCCTCACTGAGCCTGGGGCGTTGGAACTCGAGGTGGGGGAGGATTCGATTGAGTGCGAGAGGAAAAAGGGACAGGTCTTGGCCTCTTTATAAAAAGGGTGAATATCAAGCGTCCTCCTCGCGGCCGTTTTGGACTCGCCTAAAATCGAGGAGTCATACCAACGGGCACGAGTGGGTTACCCACGTCCGTATTGATGAGAGTCCCATAATAAGGGGGGCACGATCTCTGCTTCGACAAGACGTGTCAAGAAAACCGCCTCGCGATATGTGCGGTGCTGGTTTAGAAAAATGGTTCGAATAATGACCGGGCCATGACGTAACATTGTGCTGTCAAAACGCGTCAACATATTAGATTTGTGGAAATATTATTCTTTCTACCATGGTGTGTGGAAATTATTTTGCAGGGCCGGACACTATCCTTGTGTTCAAAATCTTCCATGGAGTATTCGGAGGAGGAAACCGCCTTGCAATGCCGAAGACAAAACTGCATGCCGGACTCATCGTCATTGAAGCTTGGTTCAGGGGCTACCGAGGGAGTCCTGGATTAGGGGGTCTCTGGACAGCCGGACTATATCTTTTGGCCGAACTGTTGGACTATGAAGATACAAGATTGAAGACTTCGTCCCGTGTCTGGATGGGACTCTCCTTGGCGTGGAAGGCAAGCTAGGCAATACGGATATGTAGATCTCCTCCCTTGTAACCGACTCTATGTAACCCTAGCCCCCTCTGGTGTCTATATAAACTGGAGGGTTTAGTCCGTTGGATAACATACAATCATACCATAGGCTAGCTTCTAGGGTTTAGCCTCTACGATCTCGTGGTAGATCAACTCTTGTAATACTCATATCATCAAGAACAATCAAGCAGGACGTAGGGTATTACCTCCTTCAAGAGGGCCTGAACCTGGGTAAACATCGTGTCCCTTGTCTCCTGTTAACATCCACCTTAGACGCACAGTTCGGGACCCCCTACCTGAGACCCGCCGGTTTTGACACCGACAGGCACCCCATGAATGAGAAAATTGAATCTACATCTCTTTTGCTCTCTTACCAAAACGAATCTATTAAAGAGATAAAGGCTAGCCTAGATACAAATTTCCGTAACATACTTAATCTTTCCTATACCATCAATAGCCATGTGCTTTATGAAAATAGAAGGATTAATTCTATAGATAGTAAGCTTGCTCTTTTCTTTCCTAAGACCAAAGATGGCAATACCTAGATCTATCCTTGCTTTTTATGCTTAGCTAGGGGCGTTAAATGATAGCGTTTGTTGGGAGGCAACCCAATTTTATTTTTATCCCTTGCTTTTTTATCCTGTTTAGTAATAAATAATTTACCTAGCTTCTGTTTTGGTTGTGTTTTTGTGTTTAATCAGTGTTTGTGCCAAGTAGAACCGTTGGGAAGACTTGGGGAAAGTCTTGATATCTTGCTGTAAAAAAACAGAAACTTTAGCTCTCACGAGAACTGCTGCCATTTTTATTTGGAAAGTGATATTTAGTTAATTCTTTTTGCAGATGACTAATAGATAAATTCCTCACGTCCAGAAATTTATTTTAGAATTTTTGTGGTTCCAGATCTTGCGCTAGCTACGGATTACTACAGACTGTTCTGTTTTTGACAGATTCTGTTTTTCGTGTGTCGTTTGCTTATTTTGATGAATCTATGGCTAGTAAAATAGTTTATAAACCATAGAGAAGTTGGAATACAGTAGGTTTAACACCAATATAAATAAATAATGAGTTCATTACAGTACCTTGAAATGGTCTTTTGTTTTCTTTCGCTAACGGAGCTCACAGATTTTCTACTTTAAGTTTTGTGTTGTGAAGTTTTCAAGTTTTGGGTAAAGATTTGATGGATTATGGAACAAGGAGTGGCAAGAGCCTAAGCTTGGGGATGCCCATGGCACCCCCAAGATAATCTAAGTACACCTAAAAGCCAAAGTTTGGGGATGCCCCGGAAGGCATCCCCTCTTTCGTCTACTTCTATCGGTAACTTTACTTGGAGCTATATTTTTATTCACCACATGATATGTGTTTTGCTTGGAGCGTCTTGTATGATTTGATTCTTTGCTTTTTAGTTACCGCAATCATCCTTGCTGTACACACCTTTTGAGAGATCCATACATGATTTGGAATTTGTTAGAATACTCTATGTGCCTCGCTTATATCATTTGAGTTATATAGTTTTGCTCTAGTACTTCACTTATATTTTTTAGAGCAAGGTGGTGGAATTGTTTTATAGAAACTATTGATCTCTCAGGCTTCACTTAGATTTTTTTGAGAGTCTTAAATAGCATGGTAATTTTCTTAAATAATCCTAATATGCTTGCTATTCAAGAATAGTAAAAACTTTCTTATGAGTGTGTTGAATGCTATGAGAAGTTTGATGCTTGATAATTGTTTTGAGATATGAAGATGGTGATATTAAAGTTGTGCTAGTTGAGTAGTTGTGAATTTGAGAAATACTTGTGTTAAAGTTTGTGATTCCCGTAGCATGCACGTATGGTGAACCGTTATGTGATGAAGTCGGAGCATGATTTATTTTTTGATTGTCTTCCTTATGAGTGGCGGTCAGGGACGAGCGATGGTCTTTTCCTACCAATCTATCCCCCTAGGAGCATGCGCGTAATACTTTGCTTTGATAACTTGTAGATTTTTGCAATAAGTATATGTGTTCTTTATAACTAATGTTGAGTCCATGGATTATACGCACTTTTCTTCCTTCCACCATTGCTAGCCTCTCTAATATCACGCACCTTTCGCTGGTATCATACACCCACCATATACCTTCCTCAAAATAGCCACCATACCTACACTACAAAAAAAATACACTTCCGTGATGATACGTGTTTGTCACAGTAGGTCGTGTTTTCTGTCATGCATGTACATCCATGACAAATTTATGACAGAATTAAGATAGTCATACCTGTGCTGTCGTAGAAGTGTTCCATGACATTGCCAAAATTATCATCACGAAAGTGTCCACTTCCATGATGATAAATCACGCGTCACAGAAGTGCTTTCGTCAAGGGTGACTGACACGTGGCATCCATCGTAACGGAACATTGTTAGGCTATCGAGTCGGATTTTGGATCCGATAACCCGTTAATAGCCACGACCAATGCCGATTTTCCACGTGTAAAATTCTCATTGGCTGACGGATCCACGCGTCAGCTCCGCATTGGCACAGGTGTCATTCATCCAACGGTCGAGATGGGCCTATGATATGTTGACATGTGGACCGGCCCAAAAGTGGCCCACAAAGTTTAAATGGGCCGGCCCAACCGAAGGCCCATAAGATTTAGCGGACCATAATGGGCCGGCCCAGCTAAAGGCCCACAAAATTTAGCGGACCATAATGGGCCAGCCCAGCTAAAGGCCCACATGATTTTGCAGACAATAATGGGTCGGCCCAGCTAAAGGCCCACAAGATTTTGCGGACCACAATGGGTCGGCCCAGCTAAAGGCCCACAAGATTCTGCAGACCATAATGGGCCGACCCGGCTAAAGGCCCAACATTCTCTGTCAAATCGGCCCATCAACGGCATGTCCTAAACTTGTCATCAACGCGGCCCATGGTCACTTCTGGCCCGTTAATAGTCCGCTAAGTCATTGGGCCGAATTACGGCCCGGTGTATTTCCGGCTTGTTAAAGGTCCGACTTCATTTGGGCCCATTTACAGGCCATCAAAACTTTCGGCCCATAAACGGCCGTGAAGGATTCGGGTCATATTCGGCCATGTCTGACATTCGGCATGTTAGAGGCCCACTATAGCTTTGGGCCACTTTCGGCTTGTTGTCATTTTCGGCCTGTTAACGCCAGACGTAAACCATGGGCCATATGTGGCCCAACATCATATCAGGCCCATTAACGACCCATATAAAAATGACGATAATCTAGCCCGATCGAAGTTCCGGCCTATTAAAGGCCCGTGTATTAGGTCGGCGCATTTACGACCCATCCGAATTTCGGCCTGTCAAAGATCCGCATCGTAAATGGGCCACCATTTCGGCCTGCTAAGTCCAGTGGGTTATTTGGCACAATCAGGGCCCAATCTCACTTTCGGTCTATTAAAGGCCCATGTTTTTATGGGCTCGAGATATTTACACCTGTAAACGTCCTATTTTTACTGAGGGCCCAAATTATGTTTAGGCCTGTTAAAGGCCCACTATGGGCACAAATATTTTTAGTGGGCTACATGCCAATTTCGTCCCGTAATCGTTTTTAGCCCAATTGGAATGGGCCCGACGAATGTTGGCATGTTGGGCTCCTACAAAGCCTTCGGCCGAATACATTACTAAGATAAACCTACACTTTACAAAAATAGCGTCGTAATTACTGCAGCCTGAGGCAGCATCATAAATATTGTATCACAACAAAATAAATTCCAACCATACAACAAAAGGCCTGTTGGCATAAAGTTTACAGTCCTTCCAGATAAAAGCACCATCAGATGTATAGAAGCACAGATCATTTGACCTGAGTGCTAATGTTTCAGGCTGTAGAATCTGATGGAGCGGCACGATCTCCACCTTTTTTCCGCCATTGCTCTTGAACAACGAAGCGAATGTCTGATAGTCTGGTTTTAAAACCATTCATATCTTGACGACATTTCTCAACCACTATTCTTGTTTTCGAAACAACGTCCATTAGGGATTGGACTTGTGTCTGGAGCACAGATATATCACTCCGTCTAGCAGGAAGATTTTGTTCAGTAGGCGATTTGGACAAGGTTACCTTGACAACCAACCCAGAATTACACAGGAAGGTGCTTTTTGCACTGTTAGTGGAGAGATACTGACGCATTGCAGCAAGAGGTGACATTGTGCCTATAGTAGCCTCGTCACCTTCAGGTGGTTGTGGCTGTTCAATCATTTGTTCCACAGCTTCCTGAAAGTTTGAACTTGTAGATTAGTGTACCAGATAAGTTACTAATGAGACAAAAACAAACAAAGTAGGTTAAACGTTTATACATAACTTATTTTGGTGAACTATTGTAATACATTAGCATGTATTGTAGTGCCAACTACATAATAAAATCACTTTCGGAACATATGTCCATGTAGCATGCCTACTGTATTGTCTATTACCTCACATTCGTTGACATCTAAGGATAAAGAGACATGGTTTAAAGTAGGATGAACATAGTATGGCATCATTCATATCATGGGCAAACAGATATAAAACAAAGAGGCTATTTTATCATTGTGTGCGCACGTGAACATAACAACTAGATTTCAGATCAAGACCAAAAGAATATCCTTCATCTCTTTTAAACCATGTAAGGTGAAATGATACGTTAAGACAACTGTGAATAAAAGTGAACAGAGTAACTGAAATTGGCTGCAAACCAAGTAGTTAAATAAACACATCACAGTACCAATCAGTTCAAGGCAGGAGGAGTAAGGACTTACAATAGCGGATTGAACTGGTGTGCTCATGCCCTTCATCTTGCTAGTGCGGCAATCCTTGAAGATTTGCACTGCATTTGGTTCAGGTTCTTTTTGGTCCGCACGGGCTTTCCTCTGTATTTGGAACAAGTCAATATAGATACGATAATATGGCACAAAAAAGAAGGAAGTAGCAGCTATTTACAAGAGCCTTGCAGTGTGCAATATAGCTACGAGATCTTGTTGTCTGTTGGAATTTCACTTTAGAACGGTTGGTTTTGTTCTTCAAACAGTTAGCCTAGAAGAAGATACACTTGTAAGGCACATACATAAATACAAGTTCAATATGTGGTCTGATCAAATACATATAGCCTACCTGATACTTTGGATCAGACCAGTGTTTAACAAGGGCTGTCCAGTCTTCATTTGTAATATATTCCACTTGAGATGTTTGGGCGATTTCATTGTTAGCCTTGCCTTCAAAGTGAGATTTTCTAAGGTGGTACCAATACTGTCGCAGAGCAGACTGAAAAACATGAGTGCATGCTTGTTTAGTTGCATCATCTTTTGGATCCAACTTGAGCCTCATCTGTTGAAAAAACAATGTGGGTCTTATTAGGAGGAAGCTAGAAAGTATGGGACAGAGCAAGACAATATTACTAAGCGATGAATAACATTACTTACAGATAAATGGTCAAGGAAGGTGTTAAACTGGGTATTGTCTTTCTCATTCCTGTACTGGATCCACGTTGGGAGGATATGTGCATGACACCTAACGGCAATGGCTGCCTCTGATACTAACTTGGCTGACTCTGTAGCATCACGTGGCCTTTTTAAACCTGCCTCAAAATGGATCTCCATTCTTCCTCCTTTAGATTTTGTTAATCTGTCAAGCATTATCCCTGATGTCTGTTTCCGCTTGCGCCGTGGTGCTAGTTCAACAACGAATATGGAAAGTGTTAGTGTACATCAAACTGTGAGAGTACATATAAAGGAGCATGCAACTGCAACTTGACTCGGTCAGGTACCGTCTTGGTGTTGATGCTCATGAGGTTCATCTGATCTTGCCAAGTCCTGTTGTGTCAGCAGTTCTTCAGAAGTAGTGTTAGGTGTGAAGGCAGCTTGGGAACTGGCCAGTTCCGGAGCAAACGAACGAGTAACTGGTTGAGATGCTGGTACAGTTGAAGCGGATGCTGCAGCTGGTGGAGCAGGTGATACTATGTTTGTAGATTTAGCCGGTGGACTTGGACCTTCTACTACACTATAAGTACCAGTAGAATCTCGACGGCAGAACCTTTTCCATTTCACCCGACGAGTAACAACACTCCCTACTATATTATTTTCCTTGCTCTTTTTTGACTTTGCCATGTCAAGATGTACCCACAACACAAAAGAATAAAATCACTCTTCAGAACTCATTGATGCATGATACAGACAAGCAATACTTTGATGTAAGACAACCATATGAGGATGGAATATGTAAGAAAAACAGGACGGCATGACATATTCACAGCTAGGATGTGCAAACTAAGCAGAAGGATTTTCAAGAAAATAGAAGTAATGCAAGCTAGACACCATATGAAAGATGCAACCAATATTACTCTGCCAAGTTAAAAGTGTCTTGTCATAAGTGGCAATTCGAAAAATTAGAAGCAATACAACGTAGAAATCAATGCAAGATGCAACCACTATCAAACTGCCATGTTAAAAGCGTCCAATCATGAGTGACTGATGCGGGATACACAACAACAGTACTTTGATGTAAGAACATGGTATGATAGATAGATGCAGTGTATTCTAGACACAGAAAGCCATGTCATATGCACATATATAACATATAAACTCAGCAGGTGTAATTTAATCAAAATAGAAGAAATACATGCTAGACAACATATGCAACATGAAACCAATTATCACACTGTCAACTTAGAGCAAGCACCTGCGATGGTGGAGTACGGGAGATGAACTCATCATGTAGACTTGGGACTTCAACTTCATTAGCAGTAGGAGTGGCAAATCTAGAGAGTCTCTGTTTGCGTCGGTGCGGAGGACCACCAACATCCCCTAACTTACTCTTTTCCTTCCTATTTTCTGATATTGCCTTATGAAGTTAAAACCACAAGAAGATGAATAAAATTAGCTCTGCATAACTGGTTGATGCATGATACAGACAAACACTACTTTGATGTAAGGCAAGCGCAGGATAGGAGGATGGAATATATACAAAAAAAGACAGCGTTTCATATTCACACGTACGATAGGAGGATGGAATATGTATGAAAAAATAGTAAGCGGAAGGCATTTCAACAAAATTAGAAGAAATGAAAGCTAGGCACCATATGAACATGCAACCAATATCACTCTATCAGGTCAAAAGTGTCTCGTCGTGAGTGCCATTTCAAGAAATTAGAAGCAGTACAAGCTAGAAGACAATGCAAAATGCAACCTACATCACAGTCCCAAGTTAAATGTGTCTTATGGGTAAATGATCGTTGCAGGTATAAGTTGTAAGCTACACAGATGCAATTCAAAATAATCAGAAGCAATACAAACTAGACATCATACGGAAAACGCAACCATGTATAACAGTTCCAAGTAAGAGCAAGCACCTGTCATGGTGGAGTAGGAGAGATGTGCTCATCATGTACACGTATGTTCTAGAAACAGGAACACGTGTCATATTCACAGGCATTATGTGTAAAGTAAGCAGATGCAATTCAAGTTAGAAGCAATACAAGCTAGACATCATACGCAACATGCAACCACATATAATAGTGTCAAGTTAGAGCAAGCACTTGTGATGGTGGAGTAGGGGAGATGTGCCCATCATCTACACAGCTACGTTGACTGTCCAGCCTTGTGCTGTCTTACGAATCTTGTTGGGAGGATGGCGGAGTAGAATATGTAGATACCCCCTGTTTGAGTTGCTCCGAAGGACCACCATCATCCACTGTCGAACTAATTTCCTTCAGCTGTAATGATTTTGCATTGTGAAGTCAAACCGATAAGAAAAAGGAATAAAATTCGCTCTTCAGAACTCATTCATGCATGATACTGACGAACACTACTCGAATGAAAGGCAAACACATGATGCGAGGATCGAATATGTATGAAAAACAGGACGGTGTGACATATTCACACCTATGATGTGGTAACTAAGCAGAAGGCATTTCAACAAATTAGAAGCACTGCAATCTAGACACCATATGAAAGATGCAACCAATATCACTCTGCCAAGTTCAAACTGTATGGCATTTCAACAAATTAGAAGCAGTACATGCTAGAAATCATATGCAAGACACAACTAATATCACAGTGGCGACTTAAAGGTGCCTTATCATAAGTGACTGATGCGAGATATGCAAGAATAGTAGTCTGATGTAGAAACGGGAACACATGTCATATTCAGAGGCATTGTGTGTAAAGTAAGCAGATGTAATTCAACAAAGTTAGAAGCAATACAAGCTAGACATCATATGCAACATGCAACCACATATAATAGTGCCAAGTTAGAGCAAGCACCTGTGATGCTGGAGTAGGGGAGATGTGCTCATCATCTACATAGCTACGTTGACTGTCTAGCCTTGCGTTGTCTAGCGAATCTTGTTGGGAGGATAGCGGAGTAGAGTCTATAGAGAACCTCCGTTTCAGTTGCTCGGAAGGACCACCATCATCCAATGCCTTGCCAATTTCCTTCAGCTTTATTGATTTTGCATTGTGAGGTCATACCGACAAGAAAAAGGAATATCATTCGCTCTTCAGAACTCATTCATGCATGATACTGACGAACACTACTCTGATGAAAGGCAAAGTCATGATACGAGGATGGAATATGTACGAAAAAATGAACGGCTTGACATATTCACACCTATGATGTGGTAACTAAGAAGAAGGCACTTCAACAAATTAGAAACACTGCAAGACACCATATGGAAGGTGCAATCAATATCACTCTGCCAAGTTAAAACTGTCTCGTCATAGGTGGCGTTCATCAAACTAGAAGCAATACATGCTAGAAATCATATTCAAGACGCAAACCAATATCACACTGCCAACTTAAAGGTGTCCCATCATAAGTGACTGATGTAGGATACACAAGAAGAGTAGTTTCATGTAAGAACATGGTGTGATAGACAGATATAGTATGTACCAAAAACAGGAAAGCGTGTCATATTCACATGTATCATGTGTAAGCTAAGGAGATGCGGTTTACACTAATTAGGAGCAATACGAGCTAGACACCATATGCAACATGCAACCAGATATCACACTGCCAAGTTAGAGCAAGCACCTTCGATGGTGGAGTAGGGGAGCAGAGACTTGGACCTTGTAATGCACTATCAGTACAAGGAGAATTGGTACAGATGCTCCGTTTACGTTGCTGCAGAGGACCACCATCATCACCTTCCTTACTCTTTTCCTTCCTCTTTCTTGATTTTGCCTTGTCAAGTCAAACCCACAAGAAAAAGGAATAAAATTTGTTCTTCAGAACTCATTGATGCATGATACTGACGAACACTACTTTCATGTAAGGCAGCCGCATGATAGGAGGATGGAATATGTATGAAAAACAAGACGGCGTGACATATTGATATGTATGATGTATAAAGTGTAAACTAAGCACAAGGTGCTTGAACTTGTTAGAATCGATGCAAGCTAGAAACCATATGAAAGATGAAACCAATATCACTCTGCCAAATTAAAAGGGTGCCCTAACAAATGTATTTGACCAAATTAGAAGCAATACATGGCAACAGGCTAGAAATAATATGCAATATGCAACGAATAAAGGTGACTCATCGTAAGTGATTGATGCAGGATACAGAAGAGAGGTAGTTCATGTAAGAACAAGGTTAACACATAGATGTAGTGTGTACCAAAAGTAGAAAGGCATGTCATATTCACAGGTATAGTGTGTAAACTAAGCAGATGCAATTTACCCTAATTAGAAGCATTACAAGCTAGACACCGTATGCAACTTGCAACCACATATCACACTGTGAAGTTAGAGCAAGCACCTGTGATGGTGGTGTAGGGGAAGTGTGGTCCTCAGGTACAGAGCTACGTTCAATATCTTCATTTAGGCTTGTTGTTTCTTGATGTGGGGAGGATGAAATTGCATTCTTTATAAGAGTATTGTGTCTCATATTAACCCACTCGCGTGACTGTCTCATCATAAGCGATAGACGCAGGATACACAAGAATAGTAGTTTGATGTAAGAACATGGTGTGATAGGCAGATGTAGTATGTACCAAAAACAGGAAGGCGTGTCATATTCACATGTATAATGTGTAAGCTAAGGAGATGCAATTTAACAAATTAGGAGCATTGATGAGGGATACACAAGAAAAGTAGTTTGATGTAAGAACATGGTTAATAGAAAGACGTAGTATGTACCAAAAACAGGAAGGCATGTCATATTCACAGGTATAATGTGTTAACTAAGCAGATGCAATTTACCCTAATTAGAAGCATTACAAGGTAGACACCATATGCAACATGCAATCACATATCACACTGCCAAGTAAGAACAAGCACCTGCGATGGTGATGTGGGGGAATTGCGGTGATCAACTAGAGAGCTACGTTGACTATCTTCATTTAGCCTTGCTGTTTCTTGAAAATCATGTGGGGAGGATGACACTGCACTCTTTAAACGAGTAGGGCGTCTCACAGTAACCCACTCGGGTGACTATCTCATCATAAGTGATTGACGAGGGATACAAAAGAGCATTAGTTTGATGTACAAACATGGTTAATAGACATATGTAGTATGTATCAAAAACAGGAAGGCATGTCATTATCAAAGGTATAATGTGTAAAGTAAGAAAATGCAATTTAACCAAATTGGAAGCAATACAAGCTAGACACCATATGCAACATGCAACCACATTTGACAACGCGAAGTTAAAGCAAGCACCTGGGATGGTTGTGTGTGGCAATTGAGATCATCAACTGCAGAGCTACGTTTAATGTCTCCAACTGCTGACACTGCACCCATTAGAGCGCTGAAACGCTTAGTGCTTATCTTCGAATTACACTGGAGCGACTTCTGTCTTTTCTTTTCTGCATTCATCAACACTGCGTCAGAGTCTAAAATACCCATGCATAAAAAAACAATAGTGTGAGTATGGGTGAAGTATGTGCACAATTAGTACAGTGTAAAGGTAGCAGATAGCAGGTCGGTGAGAAATAAATAACGGGAGACATATGATAGCTCTACAACATGCATGGCACACTAAAACTACAGGATTCTATGAAAATAACAGTCGACTGAAAGCAAATAGGTCAGTCCATTATTTCTGCACCGTCTGATGTACAAAGAATGGGCAGATCGTCTTCATCTACCTCCAGCCAGTCAGTGTTGATGATCTTCCTCGAAATGCCAGCGACCACCGGGCCAGTATTCCTCCCCTGCCTACTATAACATCCCAAATTTTCAATTTGGAATGCTATACACTAGATCATCATTGCATATCATAATTTTTGCATTTTGGTTGATCCTAGAAATTTTCGCAACTCAAGGACCCTCGGAGAGAGTTGGGGATTTCGTTATTTTCATGTTTGAGTTGTCTCAAATTGTGAGAATAGGATCATTTGATTTTATTTATTCTATCTTCAATTATTTCTAATATAAAAAATATGAGAGAGGGAATAAAATGACTTTCCCAAAATAAAGAAATATTGAGGATTTAATAAAAAAATCAAACAAGATTTTATTTGGTTTTATTTGCTATTTTATTTGAATTTAGGAAAAATGTGCGTTTTTCAAAATTGCATTTAGGCCCCAAATAAATGTTCATCCTGTGCGGCTTGATTTTCGAAGCCGGAGAAAATTTATTTCGGGATTTTTGGAGTCCGTTTAGTATTTCTTTCGTTAGTTTTTCTGCGTGGAATTAATTTTTTTTTAAAAAAAATCCGAACCGACTCCGGGCTGTACCCGAGCGGGACTCCGCCCGGGGGGCCTTTTTAAGCCGACCCCGCCTCGCCGCCGCCCGCGCCGCGCCGCCTCGCCGCCGCCCGAGGTAGCCGCCGTCGTCGGCGGTTTTCCTCAGAAAACCGCCCGTTTTTTTAATCCATTTTTTCTTTTTTTATTAGAACAGCTTTTTTACGGTTTAGTTATTTAGCGAGCGTTCGCTCGTTCGTTCCTTTTAACGAACGTGTTCGTCGGTTAGATCCAGATAACGAACGTTCGTTCGTTAATCTGTTCGTCATTTTTTCTTTTTCTTGGATTTTCCGCGATTATTTCTGATCGTGATTTCTGATCCGATTTTCATTTTAGTATAACTTTTCGCTCGTTTATTGGAATCAGGCGATTCAAGCGCCTGGAGTTTCGTATCGAAACCCTCTTTCCGTTTAACCAACTCAAACAAGTTTTTGCCACTATAAAAATTTCCTTAGATCCAGAATAGTAAACGAAGCTTGTTACTTTTGTCGTTTGCCTTTCGTTGCTTCGTGCGTTTTGATTCTTTTTGCCAACCGGAGTTCTTAAGTTGAACCTTCTGGTTAGATCTCTTATTCGAGTTTTACCTATGTATTAGATGAGTACTTATTGTGTGCCTGTTTGTTTGCGATAGAGTACCCGGAGTGCGCCGCTTGTTACTTCGAATCGCTATGTTTCCCGGATCATCAGCAAGGCAAGTAACACTTTGATCATACCTCCTACTACCCAGTTTTATTGCATTAGATCAATCCTTACACATTGCATGATTAGGATCTAATTAAATTGTGGGTTTGGGAAGTAGTTGAGGTAGTGCCTATTACCTGTTTAATTATCAAACCTTTGGGAGTTACTTCTACGTTGCTTATTATGCCATGCTATGCTAGTAGACGTGGATTGGGTGAGTGTATCCATGACAGATGTGAGATTGTTAATTAATGGTTTATTTAAGGTGACAACTTAAACACACATCTGGGTGGATTGAGGTACCTGGGTATTCCAGGATTGCCTGTTTTCTTTTGGACCGCCACCCAGGCTCAAAGGGATCATGAGATTTTTCAAACTAGAAACTTTCGTGTGCAGCCACAAGCTATTATGGGCTCTAGCATAGTTGACTAAGTCGTGCGAACTCTTATAGTGGTAGACTAGCAGATGTAGGGGATGTAGGTGGTATGATCTACCCATCGTAAGGTGCTAGCGCTTCTGAAAGACTATGTCTCGGTCATCCGTTTCTCAAACACCGTGTAGTGCGAGAAACCAAATGAAGGCGATCGAGTCTTGTGGGGAAAAGTGCGCAAACCTCTGCAGAGTGTATAAACTAATCATGGTTAGCCGAGTCCCCGGTTATGGACATCTTGAGTATCTAGTACCTGGATTATCATGTGAATCTCAACATGTTACTCAAAAATTAATTTTGTTGGGTTTTGTTTAATGATGATGTTTAATTGGGATTGAGAATGCTGTCAACCATTCTCAATGTTTAACAACCACCATGATAGTTAAATAAATTATTCCTTTGCAGTAGGGAAAAATTGGCTTTACGCAAAACTGTAACCATAGAGCTTTCCACCAGCCAAATATGCATATAGAATAGCTGTTTCATTCCATTACTCTCTATGTGTTACTTCGCCAGCATATTCCATGTGCTGACCCATTTTTGGGCTGCAACGTTAATGTTGCAGACTTTTCAGATGACGATTAAGGAGTTTTAGGTCATGGTTCTATACTCAGTGATGCCGTTGGAGTTGATGGACTCACTTATCTTCCAAGCCTTCCACTGTTATCGTTATTAGATGGCCTTAAGCCATATTTATTGTAATAAGTTCTCTTTTGAGACACTCGATGTAATAAGTGTGTGATTGCTACTCTGCTATAAATCCTTCAAGTACTCTGTGGTGTCAGCATTACTGATCCAGGGATGACACCGGAGCACAGAGATTGGACCGTTTGAGGTCTGGTCGCTACAAGATGGTATCAGAGCACACGCTGACTGTAGGACACGACCACTAAGCTAAAGACCTAGATCACTACTCACTATCTTCTCTTTCTGACTCCTCATCTTTTCTACTCTTTTAGAATGGCGGATGCAAGGAACAAGTTCACTCAACCGGATGAAGACACACCCTTTGGACGTCACTTGAAGGAAGTCACTAGATACCTGAACATAGGAGTACCAAGCTTCACCGGAACCTACAACGCCACTTTACCTGAAGAAGAGCGCTGGATGATCCAAGTTCAAGTTCCAGGAAGGACGTTCATGCCAGTCATTGAGCCCATAGAGTTTTCTTTTGATGCACCAACTTGGAATCTAGGAAAGAGCATGGCAGCTCACATCGCCATGGGACGCATTGGAGAAGTCTACCGCAATGATCTCAAGGATACTATCTACCAGATTTGTGGGCGCCGAGATGAGCACTGGGAGATGATCATCACCAGAAAGGATAGATCAATTGCAGCTTTCATCCAAGAGTTAAACCAGCACATTAGACGTCAGGAGAATCAGATGTGCGCCGACATGATAGATCTGAAGAAGGCAAAGACTAGAATCAAGGAACTGGAGGCAGAACTCAAGGCTACTCGTGAAGATTATGAAGAAGAAATTGAAGTATTAGTGGATAAGAATGCCGACCTAACAATGAAGATCGGAATATTTATGGGAGGCCCTACACCGGTAGAAGAAGACAGAGAACCCAAGGAGATTCGCCCGGAAGACTACATCATCATCGATGACACTGACTCGGATCCCGATGATAGCAATGATGACTATGTTGATGAAGCCAGAGCAGATATCATGGAGTCTGCAACCAAAGAATATTTCTAGTAGACCACCTCATCAGTAGTAGTAGTAGTCCACCATGTAAATATTATAGTCCGAGCACTTTTGCGATAGTTAGATCGATTGTATGCCCTTGTTTGATTGAATGAATGAAGTGAATTGTTTGTTTTTGCCTCATGTGCATATGGGTAGTGTTTTCTCTTTAGACCCTCTCTATTCTTAAATCTCATCTTTTCTAAACCCTCAGATGCCTTCGAGACGTGACCCCGGATTTACCTTTCCACCGGAGCTCACTCAGTTGATCCAGCAGCAGAACACATTGATGCAGTTGCTAGTCCAGAATCAGAACCAGGGGAACAACAACAAAAACCCACCACCACCACCACCTGTTGATCACTTAGCCCGTTTTCTTAGGCTGAATTCGCCGGTGTTTTCTAGTAGCACTGAGCCGATAGTAGCAGATGATTGGCTCCGCAAGACAGCTAGAGAGTTGACCACAGGAGGATGCACGGATGCGGAGAAGGTGAAGTTTGCCGCACATCAGCTGGAAGGACCCGCAGCATCAAGGTGGGAGAATTTCACAGCCACTTTCCCTGTTGACACTATCACATGGGACCAGTTTCAGCAGGCTGTTCGTACTGCCCATGTTTCAGCAGGAGCTATGGCCATGAAGAAGCGAGAGTTTCACAACTTGCGCCAAGGAGGACGGACAATTGGCCAGTATGTGGAGGACTTTAGTAAGCTAGCACGTTATGCCCCAGATGACGTTGCTACAGATGCAGCAAAGCAGGAGAAATTTCTGGAAGGACTGAATGATGAGTTGAGCATGCAGTTGATGGTAGCAACCTTCAACAACTACCGGGAGTTGGTAGATCGTGCTCTCATGATTGAAGGGAAGCAGCAGCAAATTGAGAATCGCAAGAGGAAGTATGCACAAGGAAAGTACAATTCAGGAGCTTAGTAGAAGCCATGATTTACCCCTAGGCCGGGAGGACATTTTCAGCATACTCATGGAGGAGGTAGCTCGCATAATCACAATGGCCCCAGGAATGGTAATGGGAATGGAGGAAGGAACGGCCAGAACTGTACCAACCCATCAACCCCAGCCAAGAAAGACCTGAGCCAAGTCACTTGCTTTAAGTGCCAGAAGACCGAACATTATGCCAATGAATGTCCTGAATCCCAGAATGGAAATGGCAATGGAAGCTCTGGGAAGAAGCCGAACCCTTTCAATAGGTGACAGGTGAACCACGTTAACGTGGAGGAGGTTGAAGAGTAGCCGGATGCAGTAATCGGTAAGTTTTTGGTTAAGTCATTTACTGCACTCGTTCTTTTCAATACTGGTGCATCGCATTCATACATATCAAGGGGATTTGTGGATAAGTATAAACTGCCAACCCAAGCCCTTAGGTCACCCATGTTAGTAACCTCGCCTGGAGCAGAATATATGGCTAGTCTATGGTGTGATCGGTTACCATTAAGAATTGGTAACTATGTTTTTCCCTCAGACCTAATAGTGTTGGAATCCCAAGGATTGGATGTGATATTAGGCATGGATTGGTTGTCAAAGTATGAAGGGAATATTGAATGTGCTAGTAAGCCAATTTTGCTTACCACCCTAGAAGGGAGAAGGATCAAGTATGTACCCCGACATGTGCCAAAGAGGACTCAAGTAAATTGTTTAACCGGAGTTGTGCAGGAGGAAGTACCAGTAGTGAAGGATTTCCCCGAAGTATTTCCAGAAGAGTTGCCAGGCATGCCACCGGATAGAGATATTGAGTTTTTGATTGAGCTTTTGCCAGGCACAGGGCCAATATCAAAGAGACCATATAGGATGCCTCCAAAGGATTTGGTTGAAATTAAGAAGCAACTTAAGGAGTTACTGGATAAAGGTTATATTCGCCCAAGTTCTTCACCTTGGGGATCACCAGTACTTCTAGTAGAAAAGAAGGATGGATCGTTAAGGATGGTTGTCGATTATCGAGGATTGAATGAAGTAACCATCAAGAACAAGTACCCCCTACCAATGATCAATGATCTGTTTGATCGATTGCAAGGAGCTAAGGTATTTTCCAAGATCGATCTGCGATCAGGATACCACCAGTTGAAGATTCGAGAACAGGATATACCTAAGATGGCTTTTACCACCAGGTATGGGCTGGACGAGTATACCGTTATGTCATTTGGTCTGACTAACGCACCTGCATATTTTATGAACATGATGAACAAGGTGTTTATGGAGTTTCCGGATAAGTTCGTCATAGTGTTCATTGATGATATCCTGGTTTACTCGAAGAATGAAGAGGAGCATAAGGAACATTTGCGTTTGGTTCTTGGAAAGCTCAGAGAACATCAATTATATGCCAAGTTTAGCAAATGTGAGTTTTGGTTGAAGGAAGTTGGATTTCTTGGACACGTTATATCCGGAGAAGGTATAGCAGTAGGTCCCACTAAAGTTGATACCGTGACCAAGTGGGAAGCACCAACCACCGTGGGAGAGATCCGGAGTTTTCTTGGACTCACAGGATACTACCGGAGGTTTATTAAGAATTTCTCAAAGATTGGGAAGCCTATGACGAAGTTGTTGAAGAAGGATACCAAGTTCATATGGACGGAGGAATGTGAGGCTAGTTTTCAGGAGTTGAAGAAACGTTTGGTTACCTCACAAGTGTTGATTTTACCGGATCAGACCAAGGATTATGAGGCGTATTGTGACACTTCACGTCGAGGACTTGGAGCAGTGCTTATGCAGGAAGGGAGAGTTGTTTCATATGCCTCACGACAGCTTAAGCCTCATGAGTTGAATTATGCTACGCATGATTTGTAGTTAGCAGCCGTAGTGCATGCATTGAAGACTTGGAGACATTTTCTGATTGGAAACCATTGCGAGGTGTACATAGATCACAAGAGTTTGAAGTATATCTTCACACAGAAGGAGTTGAACCTCAGACAAAGGAGATGGTTGGAGCTCATCAAAGATTATGATATGAAATTGCATTATCACCCTGGAAAGGCTAACGTAGTAGCTGACGCGTTGAGCCGTAAGAGCCATGTCAACACCCTAATGACGAGAGATTTACCAAGCGAGTTAGCCGAAAATCTTCGAGAGCTATGTTTGTAAATAGTTCCAAGAGGCTATGTAGCAGCATTGGAGATTCAGTCTATGTTGATGGATAAAAATTAGAGAAGCCCAAAAGATTGACAAGAAGATTGCTTCTATTAAGGAGAAAAATAGCAAAGGAAAAGCTAAGGGATTTCGTGAGGATGAGCACGATACCATATGGTTTGAAGACCGTGTTTATGTGCCAAATGATTCGGAGATCAGGAAGCTAATTCTGCAAGAGGCCCATGACTCATCATACTCGATTCATCCAGGAAATACCAAGATGTATTTGGATTTGAAGGATATTTTCTGGTGGACCGGAATGAAGAAGGATATTGCGGAGTATGTAGCAGTTTGTGATGTATGTCAGAGAGTGAAGGCAGAGCATCAGAAACCAGCAGGATTGCTACAACCATTGCCGATACCCGAATGGAAGTGGGATAAGCTAGGCATGGATTTTATTATAGGATTGCCCAGAACCCGTTCAGGCTATGACTCAATATGGGTTGTAGTCGATCGCTTGACAAAGGTAGCTCATTTCCTTCCAGTGAAGACTACCTATACCAGTGCAAAGTTGGCAAAGATATACATGACCAGGATCGTATGTCCGCATGGATTTCCAAGGAGCATTGTATCAGATAGAGGACCCAGTTTACTTCAAAGTTCTGGAATCAGTTGCATGAGACTTTGGGAACCATACTGGAGTTTAGCACAGCTTTTCACCCGCAGATAGATGGACAGACCGAGAGAGTCAATCAGATTTTGGAGGATATGCTAAGAGCTTGTGTGCTAGATTATGGATCTAGTTGGGATGAGAATTTGCCATATGCAGAGTTCTCTTACAACAACAGCTATCAATCCAGTTTGAAGATGGCCCCTTTCGAAGCCTTGTACGGAAGGAGGTGCAGGACCCCATTGTCTTGGGATGAAGTTGGAGACCACTAGTTGTTTGGACCGGATCTGATAAAGGAGTCTGAATAGAAAGTGAAATTGATTCGTGATAGGCTCAAGGTAGCTCAGTCCAGGCAGAAGAGTTATGCAGATTCTAAACGCAAGGAGATAGTTTACGAAGTCGGAGACCAAGTTTATCTTCGAGTATCTCCACTTTGAGGAATTAAGCGCTTTGGAGTTAAGGGAAACTAGCGCCATGTTTTGTAGGCCCATACAAAGTTTTGGAGCGTATGGGAGAAGTAGCCTACAAGTTGGAATTACCTGAAGGACTGTCAGGAGTTCATGACGTGTTTCATGTATCCCAGTTGAAGAAGTGCCACACAGAGATGGCTGACATACCGCTGAGAGACACGGTACCACTGGAAGCAATTCAGTTGGATAGTGATTTGACCTATGAGGAGAAACCAGTTAAGATTCTAGAATATGCCAGTCGAGTCACCCGCAGCATGGTTATCAAGTTTTGCAAGGTTCAGTGGAGCCACCACACGGAGGATGAAGCCACCTGGGAACGAGAGGAAGAATTGCTGAAAGACCACCCTCACCTATTTTCTAGCCAACCCGAATCTCGAGGGCGAGATTCATCTTAAGGGGGGTAGGTTTGTAACATCCCAAATTTTCAATTTGGAATGTTACACACTAGATCATCATTCCATATCATAATTTTTGCATTTTGGTTGATCCTAGAAATTTTTGCAACTCAAGGACCCTCGGAGAGAGTTGGGGATTTAGTTATTTTCATGTTTGAGTTGTCTCAAATTGTGAGAATAGGATCATTTGATTTTATTTATTTTATCTTCAATTATTTCTAATATAAAAAATATGAGAGAGGGAATAAAATGACTTTCTCAAAATAAAGAAATATTGAGGATTTAATAAAAAAATCAAACAAGATTTTATTTGGTTTTATTTGCTATTTTATTTGAATTTAGGAAAATGTGCGTTTTTCAAAATTGCATTTAGGCCCCAAATAAATGTTCATCCTGTGCGGCTTGAGTTTAGAAGACGGGGAAAATTTATTTTGGGATTTTTGGAGGCCGTTTAGTATTTCTTTCGTTAGTTTTTCTGCGCGGAATTATTTTTAAAAAAACTCCGAACCGACTCCGGGCCTTACCCGAGCGGGACTCCGCCCGGGGGGACTTTTTAAGCCGACCCCGCCTCGCCGCCGCCCGCGCCGCGCCGCCTCGCCGCCGCCCCGCTGCCCGAGGTAAACCGCCCGGTTTTTTTAGATCCGTTTTTTTTTCTTTTTTATTAGAACGGTTTTTTACGGTTTAGTTATTTAGCGAGCGTTCGCTCGTTCGTTCGTTTTAATGAACGTGTTCGTCGGTTAGATCCAGATAACGAACGTTCGTTCGTTAATCTGTTCGTCGTTTTTTCTTTTTCTCGGATTTTCCATGATTATTTCTGATCGCGATTTCTGATCCGATTTTCGTTTTAGTATAACTTTTCGCTCGTTTATCGGAATCAGGCGATTCAAGCGCCGGGAGTTTCGTATCGAAACCCTCTTTCTGTTTAACCAACTCAAACAAGTTTTTTCCACTGTAAAAAATTGCCTTAGATCCAGAGTAGTAAACGAAGCTTGTTACTTTTGTTGTTTGCCTTTTGTTGCTTCTTGCATTTTGATTCTTTTTGCCAACCGGAGTTCTTAAGTTGAACCTTCTGGTTAGATCTCTTATTCGAGTTTTACCTGTGCATTAGATGAGTACTTATTGTATGCCTGTTTGTTTGCGATAGAGTACCCAGAGTGCGCCGCTTGTTACTTCGAATCGCTAGGTTTCCCGGATCATCAGCAAGGCAAGTAACACTTTGATCATACCTCATACTACCCAGTTTTATTGCATTAGATCAATCCTTACACATTGCATGATTATGATCTAATTAAATTGTGGGTTTGGGAAGTAGTTGAGGTAGTGCCTATTACCTGTTTAATTATCAATCCTTTGGGAGTTACTTCTACGTTGCTTATTATGCCATGCTATGCTAGTAGACGTGGATTGGGTGAGTGTATCCATGACAGATGTGAGATTGTTAATTAATGGTTTATTTAAGGTGGCAACTTAAACACACATCTGGGTGGATTGAGTTACCTGGGTATTCCAGGATTGCCTATTTTTCTTTATGGACCGCCACCCAGGCTCAAAGGGATCATGAGATTATTCATGCTAGAAACTTCTGTGTGCAGCCACAAGCTATTATGGGCTCTAGCATAGTTGACTAAGTCGTGCGAACTCTTACAGTGGTAGACTAGCAGATGTAGGGGATGTAGGTGGTACGGTCTACTCATCGTAAGGTGCTAGCGCTTTTGAAAGACTATGTCTCGGTCATCCGTTTCTCAAACACCGTGTAGTGCGAGAAACCAAACGGAGGCGATCATGTCTTGTGGGGAAAAGTGCGCAAACCTCTGCAGAGTGTATAAACTAATCATGGTTAGCCGAGTCCCCGGTTATGGACATCTTGAGTATCTAGTACCTGGATTATCATGTGAATCTCAACATGTTACTCAAAAATTAAATTTGTTGGGTTTTGTTTAATGATGATGTTTAATTGGGATTGAGAATGCTGCCAATCATTCTCAATGTTTAACAACCACCATGATAGTTAAATAAATTATTCCTTTGTAGTAGGGAAAAATTGGCTTTACGCAAAACTGTAACCATAGAGCTTTCCACCAGCCAAATATGCATATAGAATAGCTGTTTCATTCCATTACTCTCTATGTGTTACTTCGCCAGCATATTCCATGTGCTGACCCATTTTCGGGCTGCAACATTAATGTTGCAGACTTTTCAGACGATGATTAAGGAGTTTTAGGTCGTGGTTCTATACTCAGTGATGCCGTTGGAGTTGATGGACTCACTTATCTTCCAAGCCTTCCGCTGTTATCGTTATTAGATGGCCTTAAGCCATATTTATTGTAATAAGTGTGTGATTGCTACTCTGCTATAAATCCTTCAAGTACTGTGTGGTGTCAGCATTACTGATCCAGGGATGACACCGGAGCATAGAGATTGGACCGTTTGAGGTCTGGTCGCTACACCTACGCCCTCCCCTCGACCTCACCGCACCGCCGTGCTTGGCACCGCCCCCCGACCATCCATTCAAGCCCCGCCGACCTCCAGATCGGGCGCAAGCAGCTCCTGCGCCCCACACCCCAACGATAGACACCAATGCGCCGCTTCCCCGTGGAACAGGCGGACTAGGTGCTCCATGCACCTAAGCGGGTGCTGCTTCTTTTAATTGCGGTTTGACTGACCCTAAACTGAAATCCAGGCGGGCTACCGACCTCTAGCAAAGGTGAAATAGTAAATGGGAGGAAACCTTGTGCATTTAGTATCACAAAGAAGATGCAGTAAGAAGCGCTCAACTAGTTTCTTTCGTGGGATAAATACAGTGTGAGCGGAGACGTAAGATTTGCATGAATAAGGGAAGAGGAGTACCTCTTTCTGCTGGCAGTGCTGTGTCCTCCTTTTGTTTTTCCGACGATCTTCTTGTTGTTCGCTGAAAACCAGAAGTTGTGGAGGACGATGTAGCCTTGGACGAACCCATGGCCAAGTTGTTGAGTGTGGTGTGGTAGCCGTCTGTCGGCGGCGGGGAAGCAGATCCAAGGCGGCGAACGACGGTGTAGTGGGAACAACTCCGGTGCGGTGGACAGTTGCGATAGTGGAGCCGCAGCAGTGAGGCGCAGGACGGCGTGGTCGGAGTGGTTCTGGTATGGCGCACGTCGGCATCGGCGTCGTGGAGGCAGCTCTGCCTCGGCTTCAGCTGCTAAGTCCTTGAGGGCGTTGCGGTTGTGGTTGCGTTGGACGACGACGTCGGGGTACCGGCTCCGGCGTGATGGAGGAGGGCGGCGGTGGATTGGCCGCTATGGGGTGGAGGACGGAGGAGGCTGGGGTTTCGCGGCTGGTGGAGAGGGTGTTTTCGCGCCCATGGAGTATGAATGGGGAAACGGAGGGAGGCGGGGAACTAAGGGGGAACAATGTTTCGGTTTGAGACGCGCTTGTTTGAAATTCGGGGAAAGTTACAAACTTTGCCCCCATCTAAAATTTCAGACATATTACGGGTTGGGGGTAGGACAGTCATGTCAGGTGTCCCAAATGTGGGCGGGATAGATTTTGGCCGAGCGCATGGGTAGGCGCCCACGGCGTATGAATGCTTCTCGGAGGCGGTTGAGACTGACATCTTGGTGAAGTTACAAACCTACCCCGGTTTAGACCTTTGGACATCGGGCCGATAGGCTACACGGGCCAGAGTCAGGACAGTAATTTCCTACCACCAAAACATTAGTCTCGCGCGATTTTGGGTGACCAGAGGCCTATTTGGCGCTTCGTTCAATATTTGGGAGCAGAAGCATTAACATTTTCGGTTCTATTGAATTGAACTTTCAGGATTTGTCAAACTTCACAAATCTTTACTCTTGAAAATCCTAAAGATACGATTATTTTGGAATGGAGGGGGTACATTTGAATATACATTGTACACGAGTATATATTAAAAAATATGCAACTTACCTTAGTTCATGCATAGTTCCAGATATAATCTCCTTGGTTGCAAAAAAAGTTAGATATGCGTATGAATGTATATAGCATGTTCAAACTCACAACAAAGATCGATGCCCCCTTTTACATCTGATTTACAAATGCCATTATCTCGAGTTCAAATAGATGAATGCACTTCCTATGAATTCGAATCTTTGAAACCCCCTTTATGTTGACTTCGACATGTATTCTATTTCGTAGCTAGCAATTTGGAATGTATCCATGCAAGTGACAAATGTATAAAGTGCTTCACACTAACAATATGGAGTGCACTAATTAATGTTTATATATGAATTGCAAAAGCATCCATTGCCTGTATTTCAAACCGCTCTCACTCTATGGATCGATAATATGAAATAAACACATGCACATGCTAGAATTCAATAGAGTATGGGTGTCTGATAGACCGATTTTCGTCTACGCAATTTGCAAAATTCATGATCTCATCCAAAAATAATAATGCCATTTATATTTTAATTTAATGTGTAGAACCGCCTTTTACACATAGATGCACTATGCCTCGCCCCATTCTCACAAACGCGTTATCTCTCTCTCTATCTAACGCATAAGTGCACACACTTTATATGCATCGGCATTTCTCTTTCACACATGCTCACAATCTCTCTCAGGGTGTCGGGGTGTCTCACGCACATGCTCTCTCTGTTTCTCTCTCTCTCTTTCTGACTACTATGTACCACTCTTTTCACTAATCTCAGTTGGAAAACACTATTTCTCTCACATGCATATATACACATGCACGGTCTCTACTAGCCCTCTATACGCACATATATGTGCCTACGTGTCTCCCGCATGCACATTATCTTTAGGCCTCTCTCGCACACATTGCCCCCCGACACACCTCTCTCTTAGTAGTTGGCAGATATGGTTTCATCATATCATTCGGTAGGATATCCCTGGCTGTTAGGCTGGATGGTAATACGAGGCAAAGTTTTAGCCTAGTTCGGATCGGACCCTTGCAGTTGAAGAAAGAGCCTACTCCTGGTACTGTATATTAGTGACAGGGGTGTGTACAAAGTACACGTGAATACCAGGCATTGTGCGTGTGTGTGTATACTATCGACGAACTAGCCCCCAAGCTTGTATAACATACTAAGGGCCTAGGGTTACAAATCATATATAGTCGGCTTATCACCAGTGGGGATAGAGTCCTCCGCGACTCTGGTAGCTTCGTGTTGTATGCCGAGTCCTCCACATGGGTCTTCGTATAACACGTCTCGGTCCAACCTATATGTGGCGCAGGATGGAACCGACCCATGAGTCTTCATGTTGACCCACCACAACTATAAATGATGTGCCCACCACACCACACACGCAATCGTCCACTAAGAAAATAAGCATATACAATAGTACAACGGTATCTAGCTCACGATACATCTCCATATTTTGTTGATGACACTGACGGACTTTGCATTTGATGTGTGCTTTGTATTTTGTTGACGACACTTACGGTCATTGTATTTGAAGCGAAAGCATGATATGGTCACCGTACTTCAGAATAAGCTCATCACGGTCACCGCATACATTTTGTCGTGCTAACCAACATGTGGTTGGATGGTTAGAGGACAGTGGTTTCTCGAGCCCACCAAGGTTAAAGTCCCGGTGCTCGCATTTATCTTGTGTTAATTTCAGTATTTTCCGGCGATGTACGTTCAGTGGGAGGATACGTTCCACTCGAGGCACCTCTGGTGACTTCATAAAATCTTAAGATCATATATGCTGGCCCACTCTCTCGAAGGTGCTCATAGGGGTAGGGTTCGTGTGTGTGCGCTTATAGCAGTGAGTGCTTGCGCGTATATATGAGCCCTTGCGTCTGTACCGTGTTAAACAAATACATATCATGATTATACGGTCACTGGCTCACCCGTACAACTCCGTATTTTGTTGATGACACAATCAATTGACCAGTCAAACGTTCCACGCGGTGCAACTAGTGTTGCACCATCGGGACACGTAACCGTGGGGTGCACCTGTCAGCCCGTATATGAAAGAAAGAAATGGTAGTTTGAGTCTGTACTGTGTTAATAAAATAGGAGTACATTTTAGGGTGATCATACGGTCACTGGCTCACCATACAGCTCCGTAATTTGTTGATAACATGATCAATTGACCAGTCAAACAGTCCACATTCAGCAGCGCACATTACCATTGGGCCCACCCATCAGCGCGTATATGAAGGACAGAAATGGTAATAAATTAGTGGTCGGTGGGTATTCGAAGTTGTGAGACCTCTGGTTGGCAGTCACCGGCGGTTGGGGGCGTTCATTGGGCGGTGGGGTGGGGATCCCC
>NC_057797.1:524136413-524152280 GCF_018294505.1 Triticum aestivum
CCGGTGGTGGGGAGTGGTTTCGGGGAGGGCGGGCCGGCCGCGGGCGGCGGGGGCTGGCGGCTCAGGGGGGTGGAGTTTGATGATAAACTGGAGGCCCTTGATTTCGTATCCAACGGCTGGAAAATCTAATGACCAGAGATGAAAAAGTCAGTCGACTGACGTGTATCCTCACCCCGCACGTACACATGCACGCACGCATGTAGGCATGCAACACTGACATGTACACACGCACGCATGCTGGCGTGCAACACTGACACGTACACATGCACTCACGAACACACGCACGTACGCACCCATGCATGCAACACTGAAACGTACCCTTGCACGCACGCAACACTCGCACGCCTGCATGCACATAGCACATGACGCAAGACACATGCTCAACCTATACGTGCATGCACCCTTTGTTAAGGACATGGATTGTTACGGGTATTAATCAATCTTATCTATGATAAGCAGAACATTGATGTTTGCAGCGGTCTTTATGAATCACAACGTATCGAACGGGCTATTGACATAGTAGGCTTATATACATGAAAAAGATGACGTCACACTCAATGAACAATCATCGGTTTATGAAATGCCCACTTCTGACCGCCCTGGCCCACCAAAGGTTCCTCTACTGTGCGCTGCATGCGTTGGGTCACTGACATGCAGGCCATGCACCCAAAGAGCCCACACATCGGTGGAAGAATGGCGCGGTGTCCTAGGTCAGAGTCGAGGGCGCCACTCGCGGCACGCCCGGCTGAACACGCCTCCGTGCCGCATTCAAACGCCTCCATGAAACCCGCCCGTGTGGAAGCCGAGAAACCCACTCTAGACACACGTCCGTTCATGACCGGGCCGGCGTTAAACGCAATGACGGCAGAGCTCCTCTAGTCCGCCGTCTATTTAATCTCCTATTTAAACGAGGCCAAACGCCGGCTAAGAATTGCACACCTCCGCCGCTCCCCTATCTCCTCCACCATTTTGTCCACTCTTACAATGGCTTATGAAGAGTAGTTATTCCGCATCCAAGCCGGCTGGGTAGCCCGCTGGATATGAGCTATGCAGCTCGCTGATCCACCTCCCTCCCCTCGCCCGACGGAGCCAGTTGCCGCCCCAAGCCGGCGCGCGGTTCAGCAACTCGTCGCTCCAGGCCAGCTCGACGAGGAGCGGCGCACGGGCGTCGTTGCTGCTATCCACGCCGCCGCCTCGTACCGCGTCTCCTGTTTATGTGGCCGAGACTCCCATGCCGGCGGCCACACCATGCAAGCAGCGACAGAAGCCGGGTGCACGGAGAGCGACGAGTCGGTGGCCAGCGCCTCCATGTCCGCCGCCATCATCGAGGAGAAGTAGAACACGGGAGGCCGCCGCCGCTTGGGTCCCATGAAGGCCACCGCGGAGGCGACGCCGGCGTACACAGCAGGTGTCTTGCCGGATCCTTTTGTTGCAAGGACCTTCGTCGACCCTGCATGGGCTCCACGGAAGAGGGGAATGTTAGGATGAACTCGAGTCGGTGCCGGCCATGGTGAAGTAGTGGCCGATGATGAACTCAAACCGGTGTCGGCCACCATCATCTTTGGCACCAGCCAATGGTATCAGTTGGGCAGTGGGGAAGCGAGCCGTCCTTTGCGCTGAAGCATATACCTCCGGGGCTCCCGACAGTCCGGTGATCATGCTGCCGGACATGAGGAACACAAATCGATCGGCGGGCGACCATTTAGGCCAGGTATTATATACCTTGTTGTCCAGAACTAGCACCGCGTAGTTCATTTGAATGTAATGAAATCCATCATGTTTGTATGAAAATCAGGTATTTTATATGATTTCCGTCATTGTTTATATGAAATATCAGTTTGTCTACGTGTTTGCGTGAATTTTGTCTGGTTGGTTGAGTTGCTGTCATAATGTGTGCGGCTACGGTTGGATGGCGTAATTTGTGGGTCACCGGTCGGTCTGCGGGCGGCTCGGGCGGTGTTGTGGGACAAAAAAACACAGCTCGTGCGAGCTCGTCTCCAACGTGCGCGCTGGAGGATGCATGACAACATGAGCACCCGAGCCATTCCTCGTTCATCGGTGGCAAAGGCACCGGTGGACAAAAGGGTCACCAATATTTTGGCTACCCCGAGCAAGATCCAAACAACCCCTCCCAATAGATTCAAATCCCTCGTTCGCCGTGGAGTTTTGCCATGTGTTGTTTTCATGGACTAGCAAGAAGCCCGTGCATTGCACGGAACATCAAGATGCATTTTTTTACAAACTCCCGCATGCAAGCAAGGGATAATTAATGTCCTCATTTGCTAGTACCACGAGGCAAACACCATTAATATTGCATCGATTAGTGTTAGTGGCCTTGTATATCTGCAAATTGTAATTTTGATAGTGGCCCCTTGTATATAAAAATGGAGGGAGAAAGATGAGAGATAAGGTGAGGAGGAGTGGGGCGTGGTGGTGACTGGTGGTCGGACTGGGCGGAGGCATGGGGATGGACGGCGCATTATGTCTAGGTTTGTATCTCTCTCACACACACCCACGTAGGTGGGGGACATGCATGATGAGAAGAGGTGCACGCACGGTGCACTTACTCCCGTCTCTTTCCCAACCACACCCGCGTGGGTACACGGTGGATCTCATTTCTATATGAAAAAGGCAGCCCACGTGGTAATTTGGCACGTGTACTGGTTGTCCACTTGGTGGAGGGAGGATCGTCTACCACGGGTGAACAAACAAATTGCGACTTGACGCGTTATGTTAAATTAAAAAAAGAGGCAAACCATGTGGGGCCTACCTTAGAGGCAAGGCTCTATACACTGGAGTACTTTTGATGTGTCCCGTCAACTCGCAGAACGAGGAGAAGCTTGCTTAGTACGCCGTCTCCCCCGCCCACGGGTGCGGTGGCTCGCAGGATGAGGTGAAGCTTGCTTACGAGTAGTAGTAGTAGTAGTAGTAGTAGTAGTAGTAGTAGTAGTAGTAGTAGTAGTAGTAGTAGTAGTAGTAGTAGTAGTAGTACTGTACGCCTTTACGCCCGCTCCCTCGCCCACGCACGTGGTGTCTCGGAGCACGAGGAGAAAATTTACTACTCCCTCTGTTTACTCCTCGTCCCTACTACGTACTTTGGTTAGTACTCCCTCCATTTACTTATACAAGGCCACTATAAAAAAAATACATTTTGCATCTATACAAGGCCACAAATAGTAATGTAGACAAAAGTTACTAGTCCCTCCTTTCCAGTTTATGGCTCAATTTCAAAATCTCTCCAACCAAGGTAGACGATGAGTGGTCGAATTAATTTCATAGTTTGCACAAGTAATTAGTACGCTCGTTTTTCTCAAGAAGTTATGTTTACCAAGGCATTAATTAGAACGAATGCATGAATGACCACTAAATTTCCATGAACTTGTACATGCATTGGTTAGTTTCCTCTTGACACTGCTTGCGTCGGGTGATCTAACGCACCTCGAAATCCAACATGTAATGGTACTACTACTAGTATAGTAGAATTTAGACTTATCAAACGGAAAAACGAATGCTTTTTAGATGAGCCCTATAAACCCTAGTGGGTACGTACTCCGTAAAAACAGATGTTTCCAAAACTAAGTCGCTCCTTTCATGAATTCTGTAGTATACTCCTCCGTCGATGCTCCCTTTCATGAATTCTGTACTTCCTGTCGCTGACATGTGGGACATATGGCAACCGGGTCGACGTTTCAAGCACCAAATAACAGTGCAGAACAGCAGGGGGATGCACCCCACTCGTACCGGCCCAGTAGTAGTAATGAGCAATGAGACGTCAAATCACAATGCCGCACCTTCCCAGACGGACGAAGCAACCATTATTTCACACTTCGGTTCGCCATCATCTCAAACCACGTAGTGTTGCTTCTGCCTCAAGAGGGACACGCGCATCGCCTTGGTACATCATGACATGTGGGACCGCATGACAGGCCATGCTCCCCCACCGATCGCTCGGTAAAATCACCTCATTTTTACTATACTTCCTCCGTATCGGTTTACTACATGGCATGCACGTGGTTCTAGGTTGATAATTTAACTGGCTATATATGTGATGAATAGTACTCTAGCCTTTTAAAAAATGTATACTTTTGTATAGTAGTACTATCGATGGATTGCGCCATGGAGCAAAAATTGAAATTAAAAAAAGGTGGTACATATAGAGAGCGCTCGTTGCCAAATTATGCATATAGTACTATTAAAAAAGCTACTACGTGCTTAATTGGGGTGCTAAATTCTATTAAAGAAATACTAGTAGTATGTACATACTGAAGAGTTAAATTAACGAGAAGAAACATAACATAGTTCTGCTGGGGGCTCAGCACAACACACCCCTCAAATTAAACTAAGCACACCTAAAATTAAACTATGCAACTAATCCGGTAGACACTGCATTAGAAGTTTAGAACCACCATGAGCAACGACACTACCACCTTACTCGGAGTCCTCGTCCACGTCCTCGACTTCGTCCTTGTCCCTCTTCCTCTTGGCCGATACTTCTTTGCTTAAACCGCACACTTGGCTGTTGCTCTTCATCTAACCCTTGTAGATATTGAAACAAAGGTAGCCATCCATTGCAGCGTAGTGGATGTGGTCTATATCTAGTACATTCCGCTGCCATGCATGATGATGAAACGTGTAATGAGGTTTCTCCAGTTTACGGTACGAAGGATGAACCATGGCTCCTGCCAGGGTCAGCATTGAAGGCAGACGAGAGGGCACCACCCGATTCTTCTGGAGGTTGAAGGGGTTGCCTACAATGAGGCCTATCCGACCCAGGACTTCTTTGTCATTCTTAAAGTCTACAGTAACGAATTTCACTATTTTGTCCTTGAGGAAGTTCTTAAAATCCTGGCACTCAATGTCGGCATGGCATATGTGGTAGACCAAGCAAACGTTATGTACGCAAACCTGGATCACGGCGGGCTTCTTCCTCTCTTCGTCCTTTAGATCCTTCTCTCTTCCCAGGACTGTGGTGTACTCAACATCTAGCCCAGCGACCCACTCATCATCTGAGTTTTTGAACATGCGTCTGAAGCGAGAAAGGCATCCTTTCACCATCGCGGAAGAACGGGTGTAGATGATGTCGAACTCATCGCCGGTGATGGTTCTAACCTTGTACTCACCGCTGATCGTGAAGATTTGGGACGCCATGGATTTGGGAGGAGGGTTAGGATTAGTGGAACTGCCGTAATTTGAATGGACGGGACGACTAGGAGCGAACTGTCACACCCTAGCTAGTTCATGCATTAGAGTGTTGCATCATGTTTATTCTTTCATCAGAAACCTGAAATGGGGATGACAGAACCCCCAGCCCCCTCTGAAACCAACTAGGGTTTACTAAAAACTTTTTCAATGAACCTGAAATGCCCTTCTAAAATGCCCATCATTTTTGTCTTGGTTCAGAACCTCTGCCAAAAGTGATGCACATTTTCCTAGATCATCTTAGGGTCTCGAATTAAATCATAGATATTTGAATTTGGGCATTTAAAATTATATAAAATATTCAGATGCTCAAATATCTCCAAACTAAAATGTTTCATGTTGGAAATAATCCAACTATGGACCAGGAGTAGTTTGGTGATTTTAGGAGTTGCCTAAGTATTTTTAATAAGTCAACAAAGTTGCAGAAGTATTAAAAAAACAGAAAACAGGAAACAGGAAAAAAAATAACAAAACCTTACCTGGCGCCCAGCACCCGGCCCACCTGCCGGCCCAGCGCAGCGCCGCGCCAGCGAGCTGCTTGCCGGCCAGGCAGGCAGGCAGGTGCTCGACGGCGAGCACCGCATGGGTGCCACGCACCTGCTCGCCGCCTCGCCGCTCCACTCGCCCGGCTAACGTCGTGGATCACTCCCCCTCTCTCCCCCGAACCCCCCAGACACCCCCTCTCCTCTCCAGCTCCTCCCCCTCGCGCTCCCCAGCCATGGCCGACGCCACCGCCGTCGTGCCTACGTCGTAGCCGCGCTCCCCGCCGCCCGTGCGTCTTCTCGTCGTGTCCAGGAGCTCCGCCGCCGTCCACTTCATCGAGCAAGCCGAGCCCCGAGCGCTCGCAAGGCCCGAGCCCACCACATCGACCTCGACCGAACCGCTGTCGCCGGAGATCCCCTTCAACGCCGACGTTGTTCCGGCCCGTCCCCGGTCGCACCAAGTGCTTCGTCGAACTCCCCGTGAGCTTAGCCATCTTCCCCTCCCTTCTTTTCTTGCTCCCGAGCTATGTAGCAACCTCCCGGAGCTCAACCGCACCCACCGCCGTGGAGCTCGTCACCGACGTGCTCCCGGTCACCCTCCGGCCACAAACTGGTGTCCATCATGTTCACCATGTCACGTAGCACCTAACCAGCTACTCCCCGCACCTCACCGACCCCTCTGGTGTCAAGTTCGTCTTCGGCCGAACTCGGGTGGCCGCCAAAGTCGTCGCCGGTGCCAACTCCGGCCACCCCGACCCCAACGGACTCCACCAAGAGCTGCGGCTCGTCCTCAGCTCCACTCCGATGGCCTCCGCGACCCATTTGGTGGCCGGAACGGCCAAAACCACTTCCGCCGCCGCGTCGGGCTCGCCGGCGGCTAAACGCCGGTGCAGCCGACCTGGGTTTGACCACGGGTGGGCCCTGGTTGACTCTCCTGAGTCAATGACAGGTGGGGCCCAGCCCTGTTAACTATTTAGGATTAGTTTAAATTAATTTTAGTTTAACTAATCACACTGACACGCGGGACCCACTGTCAGGTTTGACCCGGACCGTGTCCCGTTGACCTGCTGATGTCACACTGACGTCAGGCTGACGCAGTAATTGATTTTCTGGATTTAATCTAATATAGGAAATTCCAGAATATAGTTTAAACTTCAAAAATTCATAACTTTTAATCTGTAACTCCAAATCAGACAAGTTATATATGAAAAATGATCAGAAAAATCCAATCTTTCCATCTGTACTATTTTCATGCATGATTAAACAAGTTAACTTGATGTTTAATGCAGAACAAGGTAAAACACTTTAAAGGGCCATGTATGAGTTTGAAATTTGAATCTTTGGTTCAAACCCTTCTGGTCTTAGTTGCATTAGCCCAACACATTCATATTGCCATGTTTCATGCATGCATCATATTGTCGCACATTGTTTGGTGATAGTTGTGTATCGGTGTTCTTGCGGCAGGTTCTGCCTCCGAGGAGTACCGTGATTACCCTAACGAAGAACCGTATCAGTGCATCGAACCATCAGGCAAGCAACCAACCATTTGATCATATCGATACAATCCCATGTTCTCGCTCTTGCTCTCTTTTACTGCATTAAGACAACGCGTTTCAAACTGCTGTGTGCTACGGTAGTTGAACCCATTTCCTCTGCATGACCTGTCATTGCCACAGTAACTAGATGAAACCCACTAGCATGTGTAGGAGTTGATTGAGCCATATGTATGTGTTGTTCCTACCTTGCTATGCCTGCTATGCTTAGAGTCGTGTCAGGTCTGGTTCATCTGGGTGATGGGCTAGAGTGAAATGATTATGTCGGTAATGAGAGTGGTGTGGTGAACACGATTTGGTAAAGGTATCGATGAGAGGCCATGTAGAAGTACATGGTGGGTTGTTTCATTGAAGCCGACCTTAAGCACTGAGATCTGTATGAGTGATTTAAGATACAGCTACTACCATGCATTGGGCCCTAAAATATGACCCCGCTCGACTTCTTATTCACCCTAGTTCTCTGTCCAGGAGTTGCAAGTAGTTTCTGGTGTTTGTAGCCTACTGGAGGCCGTGGACAGCGCTGACCGTAGGGGTGGGCTGTGATGCGGTAGGTACGTGGCCGGGAATACCGGGCACCCGTTAGGTGTCACGGAACCCTGTACACATCGTTCGGGGCCGTATGGGAAACCTCGGCCGGACTCCCTGCGGATGGAACCTGGATAGGCGATAAACCTGGATTGGAGACTTAGGTGTTTAGGTAGGTCGTGGTCTACACCCACGTCGGCTTTCGCTTGAAGTCTGCCGAGCACATGTCGTGTGCAGACGCTAAGTGGTGGAAACATGTATGAAGAAGTACACCCCTGCAGGGTTAACATGATCTATTCGAATAGCCGCGTCCGCGGTAAAGGACTACTTGGTTGCCTATACAGTTCATAGACAAGTAAATGGAAACTACTAAAAGACTCAAGATAAGTGTGAGTGCCGAGGATGGCTCTTCCGTAGGAAGACGGAGGTGGATCCTCGGTAGTGTATTGAAGTGGTGAGTAGTGGACTCGTGTGCGCAAAACCATTTCAAGTTGGAGTCTCGTAGGATAGCCTAGCCAAGAGTCAAAGCTGGCTTGCTGCAACAACTCCACCAACCCTTCTTGATAATGTGCATGTATGTAGGATCTGATGTAAGTCTTGCTGAGTACCTTTGTACTCATGTTGCTATAATTTACATTTTACAGAAGACGCTGCAACCCCTTCTGATGGGTTCTTCGTAGACGTTGACATCAATGAGTAGGCTAAGGCCCAGGTGGTGATCCTGAGCTTGTGAAGGACCACGTAGTATAGCTAGGCTTTCCAAGCCTCTTTTATTTTACTAGTTGTCTGTACCCAGACAAGTTACTTCCGCTACTGGTTTGTATGACTGTATGACTTGAATGCTGGGTCGTGTGACCCGTACCTATGTGTATGTTATGTATGGCTCTCTGAGCCTTAAATAAAGTACTTGTGTCGTAGAGTCATGTTGTGATGCCTTGTTGTATTTGCACATATCGAGCATATTGTGTGTATGATTGAAATGCTTGGTATGTGTGGGATTTGACTATCTAGTTGTTTATCTTTAGTTGCCTCTCTTACCGGGAAATGTCTCCTAGTGTTACCTCTGAGCCATGGTAGCTTGCTACTGCTCTGGAACACTTAGGCTGGCCGGCATGTGTCCTTCTTCGTTCCTGTGTCTGTCCCTTCGGGGAAATGTCACGCATTGAGTACCGGAGTCCTGTTAGCCCGCTACAGCCCGGTTTACCAGAGTCCTGCTAGCCCAGTGCTACAGCCCGGACCCACTTGCTGATGACCGACACGTTCGTTGCTGGGTCATGGATGCCTGTCCCTGTAAGTCTGTGCCACTTTGGGTTTACGACTAGCCATGTCAGCCCGGGCTCCTTATCATATGGATGCTAGCGACACTATCATATACGTGTGCCAAAAGGCGCAAACGGTCCCGGGCAAAGGTAAGACGACACCCATGGGAATACCATGCGTGAGGCCGCAAAGTGATATGAGGTGTTACATGCTAGACCTATGTGGCATCGAGTCGAGGTCCTGACAGCGTTGGTATCAGAGTCGGACTGCATGTAGGTTCTCCAAGCCAAACTGGTCGATGTTGAGTCTAGAAATTCTTTAGCTATATGTAGGGGAATTGTTTGTGGGTTGGAACGTAAGGCTCTTTTTACTCCTTTATCTTATGACATTCTGATCTGAGTCAGTCTATTCTTCCACCGGGGGTTAAGGAATTAGGATCTTTTCTCTCTATCAGGTTCACGTGTTACTAATCAGTAGTACCTTAGCCTAGTTCAGTTCTACTACCACATTATGTTGCTAGGATGGACTCAGAACTTTGATATGATGTTGTTGGGTGTGTATGAAATCCTTTGTCAAATGTCTCAAAATCATTTTTGAGCATTTACAGCTGTTATGCTGTCGAAGTTTTGCTAGAAATTCTAATGCCTTTGCATTATGGTTGTGCTTTCAGATGGCCACTCGCGACCTCAATCAAGTGGTTCGCCTGACTCGATGCCTAGATGTACCCGGCCATACTGCCATGTTGGTCAGGGTAATGACTGAGGCTGGATACCGTTGGTATCCTGAGTACACGGTCGAAGAGCAATTTCGAGACTTTAATCAAAGCCAGTATCTCTGCACTGTCAGGATATTTACATCTTATCCTGGATCCACCGAGCCCCTTCACTGCTCCTGTGGACTCGGGGTTACTATTGAGATGGCCGTGCAGGACGCCGCCTACTCTATGATGACCATCATGCGAGTCAGGTCTGGCCTATTTCGGGACTCTGATTTCCGGTATATGCCAGGATCACTTCCGGGAGCACAAGGGTATCTCCAGGCTATCTATGCTGACCCCACTCAGGAGGATTCACGGACCCGCACCACTGCTGAGATGCTCGAGGATAAGGACCGTGAAAATCGGGCCTTGAGGCTAGAGCTTTTCAATACCCGTGCTGACCATTGGGCCACGTTGACTCGGTTTGCACCGGCTATGCAAGCTGGATATTCGGATATGCGCGATCTCTATCCTGTGAGATCTGCTCTGCCAGACGTGATGGGTTGGCGTGATGTAGGAGGCATCACCCCACCTCGCGGTCCCCGCAGGCCACCGTCTGTTGGTCCAAGACCTCATCCTAGTCCCTATGGTCCACAAGCTCCGCGAGATCGTCTGTTTCCGGATGATCATGTTGAGCTTCCAGGCTATGGAGGTGATTTCTACGAGGACTACTATGGATCGGTCTGAGTTAGTGATAGTATCACTAGTTCGTACTAGCTGTGTCGTCTATCGTCCTGCGTGACTCATGGGATGTGACCTAGTTTGTACCGCTTTCCGGAGGTGTAGAAAAATAATGTATAGGAGCTCGGAGTGCCTCCGATGAGATGTAATCTTCTTTTCACCGTAATAGTACCTTGTTTGGTCTTGTACTAAACCTTGTATGGTGTGTATGACGATGGAATAAAGAAGCAGTTTCTGTATCTACCATGTCATACGGATGATCATCTTGCATTCCGAGTTATTCCGTACATTCTGTATCCTATGTCAGAATCTTATCATTCTGACTAAATCATTGTCTTGTTTACCTAGGATGGTCAACACGCGCAATAACCCTGCTCCTCAAGAGTAGGCCGAAGGCAGTGAAGTCAGGAATGCAAATCTGCCTCATCCTCCTTCCCTAGCCGAGGTTATGCTGGAAGCCGAGAGAAACAAGCGGGAGACCAACCGTTTGTTGGAGCGTATTGAACAGAACACATCACACCATCAGAGAAATAACTTGGTGTCACTCAGTGATTTCATCAAGTTACATCCACCCACGTTCCACCACTCCGTCGAGCCTCTCGACGCTGATGACTGGCTTCGCAGTATTTCTCACAAACTGCGTTCCGCGCTAGTAGCTGAGGCTGACAAGGTCACCTTTGCTGCATATCATCTTGAAGGCCCCGCCAGTCTATGGTGGGAGAATTATGGAGCTATGGGCCCAGCGGGCCATGTCACTACTTGGGCTGAATTCAGCGAGGCTTTCCGTGAACATCACATTCCGGAGGGTCTCATGGACCGTAAACGTGAGGAATTTTGCAGTTTCACTCAAGGCCGACTCTCTGTGGATGCTTACAGCAGGGAGTTCGGTAACCTCGCACGATATGCAACTGAGGAAGTTTCTACTGATGCCAAGAAGCAAGCAAGGTTCCGTAAGGGACTTAGTCCTGAGCTTCGCCGCGACCTCCGTCTGCATGAGTGCACATCTTTTCAGAAGCTTGTTAACAAGGCCATCAGTGCTGAGACTGGTCAGACTGATTATGACACAACACGCAAGCATGGCTGTGACGTGGGTTCCTCATCCGGTGCTGGTCCTCAGAAGCGCCGCGTGTGGGTGCCCAACACTGCCCTGCCACCCAGGTTCACACCGAGGCCATCCTTCCAGGCGCCTCGCCCCGTTCAACAGTCTGCACCAGCCAAGCCCTATGGTGGTCCAACTAACAGTGTTCCTCCACGTACCAGTTCCGTGACTTGCTTTAAGTGTGGGGAATCAGGCCACTATATGCGCGAGTGTCCCCAAACCAACCCCAACCAATCTGCTAAAGCTGTTGGCCGTGGCAAGCCGACAGGTAAAGTGTTCCACGCCAAGCCGGCCACCGCTGCACGTGGCCATGTCAACTGTATCTCTGCCGAAGAAGCTCAAGAGGATCCCAACGTCATTCTCGGTACGCTCCTTGTTAATTGCCACCCGGCATCTGTTCTTTTCGATACAGGAGCCTCTCATTCATTTATATCCGACAATTATGCTCGTTTGCATAACACTGCATTCTGTGACATGCCATCCACTATGGAAATTTCTACTCCCGGTTCTAGATGGCAAACCTCCAGGGTAAGTTATGGAAATGAAATCCAAGTCGACAGACTTGTTTTCCTTGCATCTTTGATAGCTCTCAAATCTTCAGATATTAATATCATCTTGGGTATGGACTGGATGTCAGCTCATCATGCCAAAATTGATTGCTTCTCTAGGACTGTTCAACTCACCCATCCCTCGGGAAAGATAGTCAATGTCTTGACCCGAATAGCCAAGCGACAATTATATTCTCTTAACGCCAGCCCTTTGCCAGACCTTGAGGACGTTCCAGTAGTCCGTGACTTCCCGGATGTCTTCCCAGAGGAATTGCCAGGTGTTCCACCTGACAGGGATGTTGAGTTCGTAATAGACCTCATTCCAGGAACCGTCCCGATTGCTAGAAGACCCTATAAGATGGCACCACTAGAACTAGCCGAGCTTAAGAAACAACTCGACGAGTCCTTGAAAAAGGGTTTCATCCGACCTAGTTCATCTTCGTGGGCTTGCTCTGTCCTCTTCGTCAAGAAGAAGGATGGTACGGACCGGATGGTTGTGGATTATCGACCTGTCAATTTGGTCACAATCAAGAACAAATATCCGCTCCCCAGGATCAACGACCTGTATGATCAGCTCGCTGGATCCTCAGTCTTCTCCAAAATGGATTTGAGGTTGGGCTACCATCAAATCAAAATCAGGAACGGGGACATTCCTAAAACGGCCTTTGTTACTCGTTATGGCCAATACGAGTACACCGTCATGTCCTTCGGTTTAACCAACGCTCCAGCCACCTTTTCTCGGTTAATGAACTCAATCTTCATGGAGTATTTGGATAAATTCGTCGTGGTTTACCTCGATGATATACTCATCTACTCCAAGAACGAGGACGAACATGCCGAACATCTAAGGCTAGTGTTGAAGAAACTTCGAGAGCATCGCCTTTATGCCAAATTTTCTAAATGTGAATTTTGGTTGTCAGAAGTGACCTATCTGGGTCATGTAATATCTGGTAAAGGTATTGCTGTTAACCCTGAGCGAGTTCAAGCCGTCCTTAATTGGACTCCACCTGAATCGGTCAAGCAAGTTCGGAGTTTTCTGGGCTTAGCGAGCTATTGCCGTCGCTTTGTCGAAAATTTCTCCAAAGTTGCAAAACCTCTAACCGAACTCCTCAAGAAAGATAAAAAGTTCGAGTGGACTCCACAATGTGAGCACAGCTTTCAGGAACTGAAAAGACGCCTGACTTCTGCTCCCGTACTGGTACCGCCAGACTTCTCCAAGGACTTTGTTATCTACTGCGACGCCTCGCGACAAGGACTAGGCTGTATTCTCATGCAAGATCGACACGTAATTGCTTACGCTTCACGGCAATTGCACCCGCATGAGGAGAATTATCCTACTCATGATCTAGAGCTTGCAGCTGTAGTCTATGCACTTAAAACCTGGCGACATTACCTTCTCGGTAATCGTTGCGAAATATTCACTGATCACCAAAGTCTGAAGTACATCTTCACCCAACCGGATTTGAATCTTAGACAAAGACGTTGGGTTGAGTTGATCACAGATTTCGACTTAGGAATAACTTACACCCCAGGGAAAGCCAACGTCATGGCTGATGTGCTAAGTCGTAAATCTTATTGTAACAACCTGATGTTACAACAAAGTCAACCGCTTCTCCATGAGGAATTTCGGAAGCTTAACCTTCACATTGTTCCTCAAGGATTTCTCTCCACCTTGGTGGCGAAACCTACTCTTACGGATCAAATTATCGCTGCCCAAAAGCGAGATAAGGGAATATCTAAAATCAAGGAGAACATTGCTAGCGGAGGTGCTAGTTGTTTCTCCACAAATGATCATGGTGTTGTGTACTTTGAGAACCGTTTAGTGGTTCCCAAGAACCAGCATCTACGGCAGTTGATCCTTAAGGAGGCTCATGAATCTCCTCTCACCATTCATCCCGGTAGTACTAAGATGTATCAGGACCTACGCCAGAGGTTCTGGTGGACTAGGATGAAGAGAGAAATTGCTCAGTATATTGCTAATTGCGACGTCTGTCGTCGTGTAAAAGCAGAGCATCAACGGCCTGCTGGCACCCTTCAACCCCTAGCTATTCCTGAATGGAAATGGGATAAAATTGGTATGGATTTCATTACCAGTTTTCCCAGGACCAAGAGAGGGAATAATGCTATCTTCGTCGTGGTCGATCGTCTTTCCAAGGTAGCCCATTTCTTACCTGTTCGTGAGAGTATAACCGCTAGTCAGTTGGCAGACTTATACATCTCCCGAATAGTGTCTCTCCATGGTGTTCCTTTGGAAATTAACTCGGATCAAGGAAGTCTTTTCACCTCTCGATTTTGGGAAAGTTTTCAAAATGCTATGGGAACCCGCCTTTCCTTTAGCACCGCTTTTCACCCTCAATCGAGTGGTCAGGTAGAACGCGTCAACTAGATCCTAGAAGACATGCTTCGAGCCTCTGTTATCTCATTCGGAATGGAGTGGGAGAAATGCCTTCCATTTGCCGAATTTGCTTACAACAACAGCTATCAATCTATCTTGGGTAAAGCCCCTTTTGAAGTTCTCTATGGACGACGGTGTCGAACACCCCTTAACTGGTCAGAAACCGGGGAAAGACAATTCTTTGGCCCGGATATGATTCAGGAAGCAGAAGAGCAAGTTCGCATCGTTCGTGAAAAGTTGAAAACCGCCCAATCTCGTCAAAAGAGTCAGTATGACCGAAAACATAAGGCTATGACTTTCGAGGTTGACGAGAAGGCTTACCTTCGGGTTACTCCTCTGAAGGGAACCCATCGTTTCGGTATCAAAGGCAAATTGGCTCCTCGTTACATTGGACCTTTTCGCATTCTCGCTAAACGAGGAGAAGTTGCCTACCAGTTGGAACTACCTCCGCATCTCTCCAGAGTCCACGATGTCTTCCACGTTTCTCAACTCAGGCGTTGCTTCTCGGATCCTATCCGTGGAGTGGACCACGAAACGCTTGATCTCCAAGATAATCTCACGTATCGAGAGTACCCCATTCGTATCCTCGATCAGGCCGAGCGTACCACTCGACGTCATAATATCAAGTTTCTCAAAGTTCAGTGGTCGCACCATTCTGAGGATGAAGCAACTTGGGAAAGGGAGGATCGTCTTCGACTCGAGTATCCCGCCCTCTTTCCGGAGAAACCCAAATCTCGGGACGAGATTCTTTTGAGTGGGGGTGAGTTGTCACACCCTAGCTAGTTCATGCATTAGAGTGTTGCATCATATTTATTCTTTCATCAGAAACCTGAAATGGGGATGACAGAACCCCCAGCCCCCTCTGAAACCAACTAGGGTTTACTAAAAACTTTTTCAATGAACCTGAAATGCCCTTCTAAAATGCCCATCATTTTTGTCTTGGTTCAGAACCTCTGCCAAAAGTGATGCACATTTTCCTAGGTCATCTTAGGGTCTTGAATTAAATCATAGATATTTGAATTTGGGCATTTAAAATTATATAAAATATTCAGATGCTCAAATATCTCCAAACTAAAATGTTTCATGTTGGAAATAATCCAACTATGGACCAGGAGTAGTTTGGTGATTTTAGGAGTTGCCTAAGTATTTTTAATAAGTCAACAAAGTTGCAGAAGTATTAAAAAAACAGAAAACAGGAAACGGGAAAAAAAATAACAAAACCTTACCTGGCGCCCAGCACCCGGCCCACCTGCCGGCCCAGCCCAGCGCCGCGCCAGCGAGCTGCTTGCCGGCCAGGCAGGCAGGCAGGTGCTCGACGGCGAGCACCGCATGGGTGCCACGCACCTGCTCGCCGCCTCGCCGCTCCAC
>NC_057797.1:524152538-524162029 GCF_018294505.1 Triticum aestivum
CCGCGCTCCCCGCCGCCCGTGCGTCTTCTCGTCGTGTCCAGGAGCTCCGCCGCCGTCCACTTCATCGAGCAAGACGATCCCCGAGCGCTCGCAAGGCCCGAGCCCACCGCATCGACCTCGACCAAACCGCCGTCGCCGGAGATCCCCTTCAACGCCGACGTCGCTCCGGCCCGTCCCCGGCCGCACCAAGTGCTTCGTCCAACTCCCCGTGAGCTTAGCCATCTTCCCCTCCCTTCTTTTCTTGCTCCCGAGCTGTGTAGCGACCTCCCGGAGCTCAACCGCACCCACCGCCGCGGAGCTCGTCACCGACGTGCTCCCGGTTACCCTCCGGCCACAAACTGGTGTCCATCATGTTCACCATGTCACGTAGCACCTAACCAACTACTCCCCGCACCTCACCGACCCCTCTGGCGTCAAGTTCGTCTTCGGCCGAACTCCAGTGGCCGCCAAAGTCGTCGCCGGCGCCAACTCCGGCCACCCTGACCCCAACGGACTCCACCAAGAGCTGCGGCTCATCCTCGGCTCCACTCCGATGGCCTCCGCGACCCATTTGGTGGCCGGAACGGCCAAAACCACTTCCGCCGCCGCGTCGGGCTCGACGGCGGCTAAACGCCGGTGCAGCCGACCTGGGTTTGACCACGGGTGGGCCCTGGTTGACTCTCCTGAGTCAATGACAGGTGGGGCCCAGCCCTGTTAACTATTTAGGATTAGTTTAAATTAATTTTAGTTTAACTAATCACACTGACACGCGGGACCCACTGTCAGGTTTGACCCAGACCGTGTCCCGTTGACCTGCTGATGTCACACTGACGTCAGGCTGACGCAGTAATTGATTTTCTGGATTTAATCTAATATAGGAAATTCCAGAATATAGTTTAAACTTCAAAAATTCATAACTTTTAATCTGTAACTCCAAATCAGACAAGTTATATATGAAAAATGATCAGAAAAATCCAATCTATCCATCTGTACTACTTTCATGCATGATTAAACAAGTTAACTTGATGTTTAATGCAGAACAAGGTAAAACACTTTAAAGGGCCATGTATGAGTTTGAAATTTGAATCTTTGGTTCAAACCCTTCTGGTCTTAGTTGCATTAGCCCAACACATTCATATTGCCATGTTTCATGCATGCATCATATTGTCGCACATTGTTTGGTGATAGTTGTGTATCGGTGTTCTTGCGGCAGGTTCTGCCTCCGAGAAGTACCGTGATTACCCTAACGAAGAACCGTATCAGTGCATCGAACCATCAGGCAAGCAACCAACCATTTGATCATATCGATACAATCCCATGTTCTCGCTCCTGCTCTCTTTTACTGCATTAAGACAACGCGTTTCAAACTGCTGTGTGCTACGGTAGTTGAACCCATTTCCTCTGCATGACCTGTCATTGCCATAGTAACTAGATGAAACCCACTAGCATGTGTAGGAGTTGATTGAGCCATATGTATGTGTTGTTCCTACCTTGCTATGCCTGCTATGCTTAGAGTCGTGTCAGGTCTGGTTCATCTGGGTGATGGGCTAGAGTGAAATGATTATGTCGGTAATGAGAGTGGTGTGGTGAACACGATTTGGTAAAGGTATCGATGAGAGGCCATGTAGGAGTACATGGTGGGTTGTTTCATTGAAGCCGACCTTAAGCACTGAGATCTGTATGAGTGATTTAAGATACAGCTACTACCATGCATTGGGCCCTGAAATATGACCCCGCTCGACTTCTTATTCACCCTAGTTCTCTGTCCAGGAGTTGCAAGTAGTTTCTGGTGTTTGTAGCCTACTGGAGGCCGTGGACAGCGCTGACCGTAGGGGTGGGCTGTGATGCGGTAGGTACGTGGCTGGGAATACCGGGCACCCGTTAGGTGTCAAGGAACCCTGTACACATCGTTCGGGGCCGTATGGGAAACCTCGGCCGGACTCCCTGCGGATGGAACCTGGATAGGCGATAAACCTGGATTGGAGACTTAGGTGTTTAGGTAGGTCGTGGTCTACACCCACGTCGGCTTTCGCTTGAAGTCTGCCGAGCACATGTCGTGTGCAGACGCTAAGTGGTGGAAACATGTATGAAGAAGTACACCCCTGCAGGGTTAACATGATCTATTCGAATAGCCGCGTCCGCGGTAAAGGACTACTTGGTTGCCTATACAGTTCATAGACAAGTAAATGGAAACTACTAAAAGCCTCAAGATAAGTGTGAGTGCCGAGGATGGCTCTTCCGTAGGAAGACGGAGGTGGATCCTCGGTAGTGTATTGAAGTGGTGAGTAGTGGACTCGTGTGCGCAAAACCATTTCAAGTTGGAGTCTCGTAGGATAGCCTAGCCAAGAGTCAAAGCTGGCTTGCTGCAACAACTCCACCAACCCTTCTTGATAATGTGCATGTATGTAGGATCTGATGTAAGTCTTGCTGAGTACCTTTGTACTCATGTTGCTATAATTTACATTTTACAGAAGACGCTGCAACCCCTTCTGATGGGTTCTTCGTAGACGTTGACATCAATGAGTGGGCTAAGGCCCAGGTGGTGATCCTGAGCTTGTGAAGGACCACGTAGTATAGCTAGGCTTTCCAAGCCTCTTTTATTTTACTAGTTGTCTGTACCCAGACAAGTTACTTCCGCTACTAGTTTGTATGACTGTATGACTTGAATGCTGGGTCGTGTGACCCGTACCTATGTGTATGTTATGTATGGCTCTCTGAGCCTTAAATAAAGTACTTGTGTCGTAGAGTCATGTTGTGATGCCTTGTTGTATTTGCACATATCGAGCATATTGTGTGTATGATTGAAATGCTTGGTATGTGTGGGATCTGACTATCTAGTTGTTTATCTTTAGTAGCCTCTCTTACCGGGAAATGTCTCCTAGTGTTACCTCTGAGCCATGGTAGCTTGCTACTGCTCTGGAACACTTAGGCTGGCCGGCATGTGTCCTTCTTCGTTCCTGTGTCTGTCCCTTCGGGGAAATGTCACGAATTAAGTACCGGAGTCCTGTTAGCCCGCTACAGCCCGGTTTACCGGAGTCCTGCTAGCCCAGTGCTACAGCCCGGACCCACTTGCTGATGACCGACACGTTCGTTGCTGGGTCATGGATGCCTGTCCCTATAAGTCTGTGCCACTTTGGGTTTACGACTAGCCATGTCAGCCCGGGCTCCTTATCATATGGATGCTAGCGACACTATCATATACGTGTGCCAAAAGGCGCAAACGGTCCCGGGCAAAGGTAAGACGACACCCGTGGGAATACCGTGCGTGAGGCCGCAAAGTGATATGAGGTGTTACATGCTAGACCTATGTGGCATCGAGTCGGGGTCCTGACACGAACCGCTGTAGTATTGAAGGACGTGCGGGGATGAGTAGGAGCGAACTGCCAGCGTGCGAACGGCAGGGTAGTGGCTTTCCATTCTCCCATGATACGGGCTTCCGAGATCCCTTGGATCTGAGATCGAACGGTTGCATGGCGTGATTCTAGACCTATGGGTGAATATCCTATCCTGGATGGTTATTCTGCAAATTTTCAGCAACTTAGCATGCGACCGTTTGATCTTAGATCCAAGGGCTGCCAGCAGCCCGTATCATGGTCGCGCCTACCACGACCGTCGCGTCGCTCGCTCGGTCGCGCCCTTGGAGATTTAACACGGTGCGTTAGGCTATCTGATGTTGGCATGTCATACATAGTCATCACTTAGTCACTCATACTACAACAAGGTTGGCTATAAGGTTGGCTATAAGTGTATTTTTTTACTCCTCTCTATCTCTTTCTTCATACTCCCTCCATCCCATAATATAAGAACGTTTTTGACACTAGTGTAGTGCCAAAAACGTTCTTATATTATGGGACACAGGGAGTACTAGTATTTATTGCATTTGCCAAGGAGTGACCTCTTCCAATGAAATGGTGTTGCTAAGTTTGCTTCATTTAATTAGTTATAGACTCAAAATTGTCTTTTCACCTAGGTACACGCGCTTAGCACCGTTTCCTCCTTGGGTCACCAAACTAGTCTCTCTCTTCTTGATTAACTTGCCACATCAGACTTTATGCCTATGTGGCAAGGTTAAGCACCTGTATGAGCAAGTAAAAGTAAGTACAATAGTGCGCTTTACATGGCATTTTTGCATATGTGGAGGAAAGAGAAAGGAAAAAGTGGAGAAGTGGGCTCTCATGCAAGAGCCAGCCTCTACTACATGGTGGAGCATTGGGAGAGGCACCTGTATGGAGGTGATAAGGAATCGGGAGACTCACGCCGGTCGTAGCGCCGTAGTTAAAATGATAATGGCAAGTCAAATCATGGGGCCCCACCTGTCCAGCAGTAACTCGCTGTCAAATCACACAGCCCTACGTTTGCAGCAGCCTACTCCCTCGTCTTCTCACATCTCTGTCGAACCGACTAGGCGGAACTGCCCCGCCTACCGTGCAAGAAAAGCCTTGCCCTCGACTTTTAAATACAACTACATCCGCTTAAGAATCAAATGATATACTTTTTGTGACATAGTAACTCATATTTAGTTAGTCAAATGGATGACCTAGAACTACGTGCAGGCCCTATAAACTGAGACGCCTAAAAATAAAAAAACCGAGACGGAGAGGGTAGTTCAGCATGTATCTTTTTAGATCAATATAGTCGGGATTCACCAAGGAGCAAAACCAAGTGGTAGGCTGCTCATGTTGTGTTGGCGTAGCAACTCAAGCAGGGTCAGTCCGCACACGAAATGGCGACACACTTAACAGGACCCCTTTGGCCGACATGTGGCTCATCCACCGTCTTGTTCCATGTGCGATGCACCAAATTACAGTTCGGAGCACCGGTTGGAATTGGAGGCACCCCGGTCGTAGCGCCGCAGTAGTAGAAAATGAGCGATGAGGGGTCAAATCACAAAGCCCCACCTTTCCTGCATTAAGCTGGACGGACGAAGCAACCATCATTTAACTCTAGGGCGCAAGAGCATAAAGAAAAGAGAAAACAATGATGTGTGCGACAGCTACCTAGGGCACCCTAGGGTAGGGGTCTCCACTACAGATCCTTTTTTGGAAGCGCCTCCACTACAAATCGGCTTCTCCCTCGTCCTCTTGAAGAAAACCGATGATGAGTGCGGCGGTAGGGTTTGTAGGAGTACTACGGCGTGTGGGGCCATGTCGTAGTAAACGGGTTCGAGTCGATGCCTTAAATATGTGTGGGCCGCTTGGTTTTACGGGAACAAGGCATCATTTTGGGTTCGGGGACCAGTGGAGATATAGTACGTAAAAAAATTGTGGACGTAGGTTCGACCGAAAGGCAATGATGCATGAGCCCTGCATTTTGATATACCCGGGGCCGCGTGAAATTTGCTACTCTACTCAAAACTAGTAAGGTACACATGTATTGAATGCATGAGATTTCGAAACCAAATTATGAATAAATACACACTATAGCATGTAAAGCTTTGAGTCATATATGCATGATGTAGATGTCCGTTTAGTTCTTATAGTTCATCTCATTCAAAATCAATTAGTTTTATAAAAATGTTTATATTCATGGGGTTGTGCATTGTAAATCATAAAGTAAAAAACAAATAATGGCAATTCATTTAGAAAAAACAATCAATTATGATACAAAATATTCTAGAACAAAGGAGAAGTGCTTGTGTTTTGAGGTTTGTGCATTATGCTTAAGTTCAACCATGGAGTCTTCTAAATTGTACATGTGGCAGATCTGGTGGAATGTTTATGATATCCAACGGCTAGTAGTGCTCGGATTTGCCTCTCTCTGCACTGTCGGGTTAGCGTCATCCAGCGACCATCTTTCAAAGTTATTGGCACACTATAGAGTTCTTGTGCCATAGTTGCATGTTTTGGAAAAAAGCTACTAGTGGGTTGTACTATCTATTTAGGAATAGAAGATGTATACATGGAAGTTGTAGGGAAAGAGATGACATGGAGCATCTTAATTCCTATGAGTAGGGATTAGAAAAGAGATGTCAGTTGGTTCACATCATAGGAACTTTTCTATTGAATCTAGAGATGACATGTATCTCAGTTCCTATGAGGGATTAGAAAAGAGATGTGATTTGGTTCATATCATAGGAACTTTTCTATTGAATATATGCTAATGTTTATTTTCCTTTGAAATCAAGGGAGTATAGGAATCCATTCATATGAACCAAGTGGCTCTAAAGCTATAGAAATGATATCATGTTTATTTCCTTTGAAATGTGGAGTATATGAATCTATTCCTATGAACCAATTGGCTCTAAAGGAAAGAATCCTATAAAAATCATATCATATAGAGTTCCTATGATATTCCTCGACACTAAATGATGCTTGAAATTGCTGTGGGTGATACGATGGTCTTTCTTTGTAGACTCCTCACCCATCTTTATAGTTACCTCTCGAAGATGAATGAAATGATATATACATGGTATTCTACATGTGCAATTTGGTACACGAAAACTCGGTAAAAGTTTGCGAGGTTCGAATTTTCAATAAAGCTATATGCACTGCATTTCGGAACGGAGTGAGCATACGGCAGTTGCTAACACTCACGTGGAAGATTTGTGTGTAGGAGGAGTGGATGTTCTGTTAAATGACATGGCAAAACTGACACTGTCGGATGCCGATCTAACGGTTCTTACGGCGTTCGTCAGGAAAGGCTTGTGGCGAACGTTTGTCGGATAATGATTTACGGACACATGCATTGCATTGATACATGCCCCCCTCTCTCTCACGCACACGCACCCTCACGAGTCACGACTCTCCTGAGTCCTCTCGCAGACTCGCACGTCGCACCCACCGTCTATCTGCAGATAGACGTCACACACATATGTGCTCTTCACACCCTACCCTCAGGACTTCTAAAAAACAAAAGACGGCACACACATTTTATTTTAGCTCACACGTCACACACTTATACTACTACTCTTGCGGCGAACGTTCTTTGGGCATAGTATATTGTACTCTCACGAAGAGAAGCGGTGCACGCACGCACTAGTTCTCTCACACCCACTCGCGGGTACACGTAGGAGCACATTTTTTGAAGCTGGTACAACAAAATCACTCCACTATATATAAAAGCAGGAGCCTTAGCGCTTGCATTACTAGGGTTCCTCTCGTTCACTCTCTCATGCTCTCCAGATCTAAGCAACACATAGGTGGCCACACTCTCTCTCAGCTCACGGCTGGTCACAAATCCGGCCGAACAACCTCGACCAGGGCAGGGGTGTAGGTGCATCGTTCACGCTGTCGGCGACGGCGAGGGAGGAGACCAACGGCTGCCCGCGCGTCCCGATCGGCGGCCGTGCCGTTCTCTCCGAGAGAGCGCTGGCTCGGGAGGGCCTCCGACCCCTTCTTCCTCCCTGCGGTATTGTGGCCAAGATGCGGCCTCCCGACGCTGTCTTTGCCACATGCCAACGACCCTCGGGTATATATTCCTTCGAAACCTGCCTTGCTCTACTGCTCCAGCTCCCTTCGTGTGGATCCTTTTCTACTTTCGTCCGCTGTTCCAAAGCCACCTAGACTTCTACTATTATTAGAAGTAAAGCTAGTTCATACAGTCGACTCAAAGCATTGGTTCAAACAGGGAAGAAAGTGGGAAAGCTATAGCATGAATCTAGGACTTGGTTCTAAGAGGAAATGGGGGAAAGTAGTAATATATGTCACTGTTTAAATAACCGTATTTCGTCTTTGCGCAAATAGGGATATCTGTCTCCATATTGTTTCGGGATGTCTGTCTCCGTATCGTTTCTATCCATGCAATCAAAAGCACACACCTCAGTTTTAGTACAACTATGCAAAATGAGATGGCTCTCCCTCGTTGTCGTTGTCTAACCTCCCGTCTTCAAGGTATCCCTACATTGGTAGTAACTAAGGTAGGATGACCAACGCAATCTAAAAGAAGCTGATTCGTACGTTTTATTTCCTGATTGCGGTGTAGGGACGAGCGAAAACAACGACATCCTAGTCCGGAATGCACTTTCTACCAGTTCATCCATGGAACGAGGACTAGCTGGCACGGCTGCACGGCGGTTTTTTGGACAGGTGCGCGGACAAGAGGCATTGTGGTCTGCTTATTTCTGCAAATAGCGGTGCTTAAATTTAGTGGAATGCACAAGCATTTCAGCTGGTCAGTACACTGCATGGTTCAGTTCAACATTCCAGCTGAGACCACAATTATAGTTGGTTATTCTGGAATGGGAGAACCTAACCCTGGATGGTGGCAACAAGAAAAAACCAGAGTGAACTCCAGGAAATTTAAGCCTGCCGGGAGGCCCTTTGCTCAGAGAAGCCTTGCTTGTTTTTTCCTGATTTGTAAACCTTCTCACAACTTTGTCTTTTGCTGTGAACTAGTATATGTTTGTTATGTTCTATGAATCATTGAGATGTATAAAATTGCTTAACTTATGCTTTTCAAGTTTTTTATGAAGACGAGTTTAATGTGAGTGTTCCACATGAGCGCTGGACTAGCGTGTGAATGTTTGGAATTTATTACATTGTGGCCTCAATTAACTGCATGAACCACTATAACAAGATACATAGTTGCTTATATGTCAGACAGCAGATTGTTGATTGTTAGCTGGTCGATAGCCTAGTGTTGAAGCGAGCTGAGCCAATGTGCCGTGTTTTGCACAACTCCTTACAAGTGGGGTAGCACCAACATGGTTTACATGTACTTATGTATACGTCGGCGCACGGTTCTCGAACGAGTTCTCTATTTCATCAAAACACACACTGCTCGTATGATAAACCGTGACAACTTATGTCTTACCATGCCATATTCATGAAAAAACTAGTGAGGACACATCTGTCTCGGCAAAAATTATGATGGTTCTCACATGATTCACGGGCACACAAAAGTAGCAGCAGTTCCCATAGATGGATTCAAACAGAGTACTAGCCCCAGAGGGGTCAATAACAGGCAAGGTTCGGATAATTAGACACAATCCAAACTACTATTAAACACTAGCTGGGGCAACTATTTCATGCCTCAATCTAATTTGGGCTGGACACAAGACGGACCTTGCCATGAACATCATCGAGGACGTCCCGCGGCAGCTCAATCCTGTGAACCTTCATGAAGACAACCTTGTGGCCTTGGCACTGATAAACTTGTTTGTGGAGGCATGCCATGTCATCTTCCTGTGAAAGCTTGACAAGAACAATATGCCTCACAAACGGAGGAGTAGCTTTAAACTTATTGTGCTTCAGTACACCCTGGACAACATGCCTGACAACAGTGAGGCTAGAATACAACTCTTTATTGGTATAACCGCAAATGGCTTCCAGGATCCAACAGCCTAAGAACTCTGTTTTCCCAGTGCGTATATTCAGGTCGTCTGCCTCATAGCGAGTGACATGTACAACCACACAATCCTTGTCTGCATCAGGGCTCTAATTGAAACAGAAACAAATTCTGAATTACTTTTCAATATAAGAAACACAAGTTATTTAAACCACTATGTATAGCATGGCATCGAAGCTAATAAAATTTTGCATTATTAATCACCACATACTTCCTTTTCTAAAAAA
>NC_057797.1:524162385-524234147 GCF_018294505.1 Triticum aestivum
GGGGGCTGTAACCTCAAACGGGGCATTGACCATCTCAGTAGTGGCCGTGAGCGTATCTGGGGTCGGCTCGGTGGTTGCGTCCATCTTCTTGGAGCTCTCTGTCTCGTGGGGATCAGCCTCCCGCGTCTGCTCCAATATCGGCAGATCTTTGCCTGGTTCTCCTTGGTCCATCATGAAACTGACGAATACTAGGAGACCACTAAAAGGAAAACACAATCGCAATGACAATGAAACAAAAAAGAGAGTGAGGATCGGTTACTTCTTTGCAAAAGTTCTTTTTTTCTCTTAACGAAAATATACCAACATCACGGATCCGCTTACCTTCCCTTCATTCGGAGAGAAGAACAGTGGCAGATGCGAGTGTTGCCTTTCTTAAAGACGGTGAGGGAGAAGGGGATTCAGCAAAGAGTGAAATGATGGTTGCTTCGTCCGTCAAACTTAGACTGCGGGGAGGTGAGGTTTTGTGATACGATGGCTCGTTACTGCCACGCTACGACCGGGGTGACTCTCCGCCTGCATATTGCCTTCTAATTTGGTGGATGGCATTTGGGCCCGCGCGCTGCATGGCCCGCATGTCGGTGAACAAAAGTATAACGACATTCAGTAGAGGGAGCCGTTTCAATGACCTAGGAGGAGCCAGAAGCGGTAGAGTGTCTCCACTGTAATAGTAGTAATTGTTTTTCTGGGTAGTTGTAGAGTGTCTCCACTGTACTAGTAGTAATTGTTTCTCTGGGCCCAAGACAAAACAACCCATCCACACTAGTAAATAGTAAAATCAATTCAAAAGCCCATATATTTACTGAATTGACGGATGGATATGTCAAAGAGCAAAAAAAGGAGTTTCAGGTGGTAAAAAGAGCTTCTGAATGTGTCGGGCTTCTATTTACAACATATTGTGGTCATAATCCAATAAATTTTACGACCCAAGATGTTCATTCTATGGACCTAACCGATCCATTTGACTGTGACTGCCGACAACAGTGCTGGAGTTAGATGTTGTTGCCCTTTTCAATCTGATTTTTTTTGTAAACCTGATGAACAATTAACCCTCGTGCTTTTGTACAGTTTGTAAGCTGGAGTTAGATGTTCCTGCCCTTTTCAACTCGGATGTGACTGTCATATTTTCTTTGAAACAAGGAAAATGGCTTGCCATTCGTTTAATTTAGAGTGAAATATTGTAACAAATCCCAACCAAGGGAAATAACATCACTCTCGCCGGCTGCTTGAGCTCACTGTTCATTACAGAAGCCAAGTGATTAGCCCCCACCAGCACCCACAAACTTATTTCGAACTAGCACATCAAATGGGCTGTAAATTTTCATAGGAAAGGCTGCATGACCGTGACAGATTTGGATTCTGACATTTGGGACCCGTGAGGAAATAGCCTATCCAAGGTGGTGTCAACTTACTAGCCAGTCAACAAACGATTCTGCCTATCAGCCATTGGATTGACATCCAACATATGTCGTGTATCTTCTATCTCTTGTCTTATTCTTACTCCAGCCGCCCAAACCAAACCACCCCGTCGGCTCCGCCTGCTCCCGCCTCCTATGGCTGGTTGCGCCTCCGCCGCCCTACCGTACGTACCCTTCAATGTTGGCCAGTCCCTCCCTCTATTCCCCCACACATCCTGTTATTCTCCGGCGACGTCAACCGCAACACGCACCCGCGCCCGAACCAGTCAACCCTCATACTCCCCTCCGCCTGCGACTGGACCGGCGCATCTTCAACGGCTCCTGTTCGTTCCGTCCGAGGCCTCACCGTTGTCCTCCGCCTTGCGGCCTTGGTTTGCTCATCGTGCGCGGTGTGTCGCCCTCTTGCATTGTCAACATCGTCAATAACCGAGAGGAACAAGGAGATGAATGTACGTGGAGAGGATGACAGTAGGGACCCACCGGCGTCATGGCAGTACGCAAGCAAGTGCCTCTATAGCACAAGCCCAAAAATATGGTTCCTCCTAATGGTTGGACATCTGAGGCTCACGCCATTGTCAATGTAGTCAATAAACGAGAGAATTACACTACGAGCGGCTGACACCAGGGACCCAGCAAGCCGCGCAGTTTTTTTTTGAGGAACAAGCAGTTGTTATTTATACTAGTTTTAGCGATGGATCAGGGTAACAACGGGGCTGTGAGGGGGCTGTGGCCCGTCTAGCCAGGGTTTTATTTATGTTTACCACATCATGAGGCCAGTTGTGTTTTTTTCTTGCTGAAAATGGCTAACCCAGTTCTATTTTTTTAAAAGAAATACCCAAACAAGGCCTACTTGCTTTATCGGCCCTGCTGGGCTGCAAATCTTTCAAGACGAGGAGAATTTCATTCGGTTTGCCCAAAAATGGGTTGTACATTTTTAAAACACATCAAACCGGGAATTAGTTTCAATTTTTTTCATTACAAGATATTAAATTCCATTGATTTTTATGCATGGACAATTATTTGGATTTTATATTTATATAAATTATTTTTCAAAATAGTTTGAATGTGAATCGATATTTCTGGATTAAAAACAGTTGACCGCACCGAAATATGCAAAATTTCGTATACTTTTTAACCGTGGCCACAATATGGAGTGTAATGCTAACAAAAGAAGATGGGCTCCAAAAAATTTCTTAAGAATTAGCAAATGGGCTGTACATTATTAGAAATAATGGCAGATGGGTTGTATGCTGTTTTCCACAGATTTGAGGCTGACTTGTGCGCCTACTACAGGTTGACGTGTATGCTTTCATAAAAAAATAGGTTGATGCACACGCAATGCTCTGTCAACTTAGTCAACACACGAGAGCAGTGACTATTGGATGTCCATCCAACGGCTGTCGTGCTTCTTCAATCTCTGCTCTTCATGCTCCACCCGCTCAAACAAGCGCCGACGGGACTGCCTGCTCTCTCCTCCCGCGGCCGGCTATGCTGCCGCGCAGGCTTCATGGCCCCACCGTACTCCCATTGCTAGCCTAGCCATCCCTCTACTCACCCACACATGCTGTTATTCTCCGGCGACGGCAGACGAACCAGTAAACCCTCGTACTCCTCCGCGCCGAAAACAACTGCCGAGTATTCCCTGGCTCCGTGTCGTTCCCTTCCTAGGCCTCGCCGTCATCCACCGCCCTGGTGCTCTTGGCGCGGCCTGGTCAACGTGGTCAATGAACGACATCCATCGGAAGTGGACAGTACGTGGAGAGGCTGACAGCTGGGTCCACGGCCGCACGCAAGGAAATGCCTCCTTATTATGCGCAAAATAATGATTCCTCCACCTGACAGCTAGGACCCACAGGAAGGGCCTCTGTATTTTGCGAAAAAAAACATTTCCCCCGCTGACAGGTCGGACCCACCAGCTATATCTTCGCACGCAAAGAAGTGCCTCCTTATTACGCTCAAAAAATGAATACCCCCTTGCTAACTGGGACCCACCATATTTTTGGGCTGACTTGTGGGCCTACTAAGTTGACGGGGACGGAGGGCTTTGTCAACTTAGTCAATACTCTAGTGACCGTATGATGTCCATTCAACGGCCATAGTGCTTCTTCAACCTCTGGTCTTCTTGCTCCAGCCACCCAAAGCAGTGCCGGTCGTGCCGCCTGCTCCTGCCTCCCATGGCCGGCTGTGCTACCGCGGAGGCCTCACCGCCCCCATACTACTCCCACCACTGGCCAGGCCATCCCTCCACTCACCCACACCCCCTGTTATTCTGCAGCGACGGCAGCCTCACACCGCAGCCGAACCAATGAACGCTCGTACTCCTCTCTGCGTGGGCATCCAATGCCGCGTCGTCCCCTTCCTAGGCCTCGTCGTCGTCCACTGCCGTGGTGCTCTCAGCGCGGTGTGGTCAATATGGTCAACTACCGACTTCCATCGGAAGAGTACTATACGTGGAGAGGCTGACAGCTGGGTCCACGACAGCCGCAAGGAAGTGCCTCATTATTACGCGGAAAATAATTATTCCTCCACCTGACAGCGGGGACCCACCGGACGGGCCACCAGTATTTTGCGAAAAAATCATTTCCTCCTGACTGCTGGGACCCACCGGACGGGCCACTGTATTTCGAGAGAAAAAAAATGTTCCCCCCGCTGTCAGCTCGGACCCACCGGAAGTGCCTCCTTATTATGCACAAAAAAAATGAATACTCCCCCGGCTAGCTGGGAGCCACCTTGGTGGGAGGCTGACTTGTGGGCCTACTAAGTTGACGGGGACGAAGGGCTTTGTCAACTTAGTCAATATGAACGATTCTAGCTCCAATGACCGTACGATGTCCATCCAACTGCCGTAGTGCTTCTTCAACCTCTGGTCTTCTTGCTCCAGCCGCCCAAAGAAGCGTCGGTCGTGCCGCTGCTCCTGCCTCCCGTGGCCGGCTGTGCTGCCGCAGAGGCCTCACCGCCCCTACTATTCCCACCGCTGGCCAGGCCCTGCGGCGACGGCAGCCTCACACCGCAGCCGAACCAGTGAACCCTCATACTCCTCTCTGCGCGGGCTTCCACTGCCGCGTCTTCCCCGGCTCCGCGTCGTCCCCTTCCTAGGCCTCGCCATCGTCCACCGCCGTGGTGCTCTCCGCATGGTGTGGTCAATGTGGTAGGAATGACTTCTATCGAAAGAGTATTGTACGTGGAGAGCCTGACAGTTGGGTCCACGGCCACAGCCCAGTTTTTTTGTGATTTGCCAAGTAAGTCGCTTTGTCAGGCCTGTTGAGCTACAAATCTTTCAATACGAGGAGAGCTTTCATTCGGCTGGCCAAGAAAATGGCCCATCAGTAATGAGAAATGGACTGTACATTTTTAAAACACATCAAACCGGCAATTAGTTTCAAATATCTTTTTGTTTCATTTCAAGATTTTAAATTACATTAGGAAAATTGCCCGTACGTTGCAACGGGAAATACATTGTGAAAATGTAAAGGAAAACATGAAAAGATGATTTCCTGCATCACGTACAATGACGTGACATCACATGTGTCATTGCTTACAATCTTGTCATCGGCTCATCAGTGGCCGAGCTTGAAAGAAAAGCTGGGCGGGCCGAGTGAAAGGAAAAACACAAATTTTTAGGCATTACTCACTAATCCATTCCTTTTGTTCTCATTGATTTTCACCTTCTATGTTTAATAAGCAAGTTACGAGCAAGACGATCTCATACTCTAAAAGGACTTTGGATTCCTGAATAACAAATATTTCCTCATCTTCTATTTTTACGTATGAATGAATCGATAACAAAATGCATAAATTTACTCTCAGTTCGACCAATGGGTTCAAAAAACACTAATCATCTTTATTAGAAATTTCCCAATGGAGTCAGGAGGTGAATATGGGGGCCCAGAGAGATGGGGGGCGGTGTCACGGTGAGGTTCCGAATGAAGGCCTGAAGAAGTTCACTATGAAATGAAGCAAATTTGAGCATTATATCAACCACAAAAAATCATGCCAACTGTCCAAACTACAGTCATGATCTGAACACATGAAAGTAGTGTAGCAATATCTTCTTTGTACAAAATATCTCAGAAAAGTATACTCCATCTTCTATCTACAAAAAACATATGTTCTGAAAAAAAATCAGTAAAATATACATCATCTTCTAGTACAAATATCTTCTCCTCTGAACAATCACACTGAACAAATTTAGGACCAGTTAGTCAGAAATGTTAGCAACAACATGAATAGTACACTTATCAACATCCACTAATTATCCTACAATTGAAATACAAAGAAAGGTCGATGAGAGAGAAGGTAGACCAGGAGATTAAGGAGCTCCAGGGGCGCGCGGCAGAGAGAGGTTACTTGGTCTAGGCTGCCGCGCGGCCAGGGACGGCAGCGAGCTTGGGCAGAGGCAGAGCGAAAGTGTACCTTGCCTATTGGCACACATAGAAAATGAGTTACATGGTTACATTTACTATCAGCAGGATGGTTCAGAATAAAGAAAGTCTGATGACATAGAAAGGTAATTAGGTTGTAGAGCAACCCCATTTTCACTGAACCGCAATGAAGTGCACTGAACAAATCTTTCCCTACTAATAAATCACGGAGTGCTTCTGGTCGTACATCATCGTCACTTTTGCAAAAAAGTCCCTCTACTTCTGAGAATTCAACCCGCACTCTGATTTTAAGTGAATATCTGAGAAGACGTTTCGTTTCTACACAAAACCCCTGCAGTTTTTAGTATTCAGCCCGCTATCTTTTTTAGTGGAGAGAGGAGAGGCGGGCGAGTGGGAAAGGCGACCGGCGGCTGCGAGGCTTGCGGTGGCGCGGTCGGCGAGGATCCACCGGATCTCGCCGGATCCGGTGGGAAATGGCGCGCAGGCGCCGGATCTGGAAGGAAGTAAGCCGGACCTTGGAGCACGACTGCTGGCGGGTGCGCGTCTGGTACCTATGAGAGAAGAGAGAACGAGCTGGAGAGAAAAGGAAGGACGGGAGGAAGGAGATGGAAGGCAGGAGGGAGAGAGAACGGAGCGGCGAGGTGCGGCAGTGGTCCTGCTGGGAGGAAGGAGATGGGAGGCCAGAGGAAGAGAGAAGGGACCGGTGAGGTGCGGCGGTGGTCCTCCTCCTGCTGCTGCTTGTCGGTGGGTCGCCGGCCATCGGTTCGTGGTGGGGCTCGGGTGCGCGGAGGCGTCAGGGTCGAGGGAGCTCTCCTCCCTCGCGGCTGGAGGCGCTCGGGATCGAGCGAGTGGGCAAGGGGATCGGGAGCCCCTGGTGGCTGCCTGCTTGGGGATTGCACGAGATGCTGCTCGGGCCGTGGGCTGGCCGACTCTATCTCCTCGATCCAGGGCCCCGTGCTCGTCAGCGCCCGCCCCCATCGCGCACGACTTTTCTGATCCAGCGTGCAGCGAGGGCACCGCCGCTGCCAATCTCGCTGCCGCCCTGTCGCGGATCGCCACGCCCGCCAACGCCCCAGCCATCCCTCATTTTATTCACTTCACCAGCTTGTTAGGGTCCCTCTCCACTGATCTGAACACCGCTGCTACATCCCCTATTGCGATCATCCCTTGCTGATCTGGGAGGCGCTGGAGTTCCGGTGGGCCGGCGTGCGCGGGGACGCGGGAGAGGTGCTGGATGCGCTCAACGCATGGAGGAAGGAGGAGGTGCTCGGGAGGCTCGGGAAGATTTGGGCTTGCGGGGAGAGGCCTTGAAGCAGTGGCGGCCGTTGATTGAGGAGTGCTGCGCATGGTGGCTGGACATACAGGGAGTGAGGAAGAAGACGTTGGGGCCGGCTGAAGAAGATAAGATTGGAGGAGACAGCGGTGCATGTGGGTTACGGGGTGCCAAACGATACGCGTCGCCAGCGCGAGACGGTTGATGGAATCGTTGTCGCCTACAGCTGAACATAAGGTTGGAGTAATAAAAAAAATGCATGCACGCGTCCCTCCTGAGCTTCTTCACTTGTTTCTTGCCGTGCATGCATACAGGGATTTGGTTCTACCTTTTTTTTCTAGATTTTGGATTTACATCTGTTTGTTTTATCATTTTTCTGCTTTCTAAATTGCTTCAAGGAAAAACTTGATACCCTAGCATGAAAATAACACATATTCTGATGCTAATCTCTAACGTAATTAAATTTATTTATAAGTAGCTACATAGGCTATATTTATAATGCAATTCTTATATCAACTTACGAGAAAAGACTTCATGGTTAGCGCACACACAACATGTTTGGGTGCTAGGCGAAGTATACAACAATTTTATTGTGTGATATCAGTAACTCAACATCAGTGTTGATATGCGTTGTCACTATATATTGACAGTCTAATCTACAATGTCATCTTGAAGTCAGACGAAAAACATCATGTGTGCTCTTACTTCAAAAATATTTGAATTAGTAATCGAACTCTTGAAAAATGTGCTTCAAAGTCGAGAAAAATGCACTCTGTGAAAGTCCTCCTGGCACCCCTCTCTCTCTAAACACTGCCCCTCCACCCCGTAACAATGCATGGGCATATTTTATATTAGTAGATTTAAAAAATTCTGAATATTTTATAGATATTCATATTAGTGTAGCAAGTGAGCTTGACAATTTTCATGTCATATGGGATAGCATTGCTTCGTCGGTGAAAAAAAAAATCAAGTGAAACATTCGGCACCCAGAACACCATGGTTGGAGAATGGGGATTCATTTGGAATTTGAGGAGTGAGACATACGAGATGATGATTTTTTTCACTCTAATTGTTGGCTACATGCGCAGTGACGACTCTAAGCTAGCTGCTACTACAAATAAATCATATCCACTCTCAATGGACCAAACCAAAACAAAGTGCAAAATAAATAAGAAATGATAGATATAATTTTTCACTCATATTAGTGTACCAGAAAAAAGTTTAGGGCACGGGCATTTGCTTCCGGTGGTACGTAATCAAAATTGCTCTTGAAGTTGTAAAATATTACCCACCGATGCCACATGTAATTGAAGAAAAACGTTTCACACAGGGGCTCCTCGCCTGGGCCAGCCCAACAGGAACCTTCTATACTGCATGCTCGCTGGGAGAACAACCAGCGCGCCAGTTTGGGCCGGCCTGTTTTATAATTTCGTACTTCATTTTTCGTTTTCCTTTTCCGTCTTTTTTCTAATTTTAGTAAGTTGGGAATTCAAAAAAATACCGAATTTAAAAAAAGGAGAATTATGATATTTTTAAAAATGTTCACAATTAAAAAGATATTTGCAGATATTATAAAATGTTCATGATTTTGAAAATTTTCGAAAATCTGTAAATAGGTTCGTGAATTTGAAAAATGTCCACGAGTTAAAAAAAATGTTCATGATCTTGAAAAGTTGTTCATGATTTCACGAAAATGAGAGAGATGGTGTATCTCGGTGATGCAGCAAAATTTGATCATGACCATGGGACATTATGATTTTTCTTCCTCCCGTTGCAACCCACGGGCCCTTTTGCTAAATAAAAAAATATTCGTTGATTCTAGAAATGTTCGCTATTCAAGAAAATTGTTTAAAAATGATCACTTTTTAAAAAATGTTTGCACTTTTTATAAAACATTCATAAATTCAGAAAATGCTCTTGATTTTAGAAAATGTTTGAAAATTTTAAAAGTGTTTACGCATTTGAAAAATGTTCACGATTCATATATGTGCATGAGTTTAAAAAATGTTCATGATTTCACGAAATTGCATGTGATAGTGTATCTTGGTGTGCAACAAAATGTAGTCACGGTCAGTGGAGATTACAATTATTTTTTTCCCGTTGCAACGCACGGGCCCTTTTGCTAGTATTATACGAGATTGTAGGACAAACCTCGATGCTCCAGTGTTAGACTCAACCCAACAGTACTATTATCTTTTGACGAAAAACACCATTACTAATAACAGTCGGAAAAAACCGTTACTAATAACAGGCAGATGCATTCATGATGCAAAATTTAAAATCTACAATCATCATTTATTTTAGAAAAACAGAGTATCATATATGTACTTCGGAGTTTCAAGCTCAGAACCTTCAAATTTCACGAATCAAATGTATAACTGACAATCAACAAAGTTATCGGATGACTGACAAGTCGGGATTTGGTAATTTTACCTCTTTGATGGAGCTATAAATAATCTCCATATGCACATTCTAATCAATCTGCACGCACACAAAATAATCCCAAATATCATCCACCCAACAAAAATCTGCAGTAAACAAAAACACTTCATCACCCTCACAAAAAAAGAACACTTCATCAGGAGAACAGTACCAACGTTTTCAGATTGTTCTTACTTATAAGTTGGAAGGATTACTGATTCATTAAGCTAACATTAGTGTAGATTACTCTTTTCTCTTTGGTGATATCTAGTTTCATAGTTTGGCTGCATGATGTGCCATGAAAGAAATGCATAAATGATTTAGAAATTATTAGTCGAGCGCATAAATCTTTAAAGAAGCAGTTGCAATTATCATCAACCCATGCTATTGGCTTGTTTATTGTAATTGCAGAGTCTAGGTAAAACATGTGCATGAAAGGCATTGCTGGTTTTGGAATATGACATTATTCATTGACCTCTTCAGTTGGAAGTCCCGCTCTTACCAGATCCACACCATGACCATGCTCTGGAAGTCTCTCCATTTACCCTCTTGGTATGACAAATCCTCTCAGCATGGGAAAGTGACCTAGTGGTAAATCTGAAACTGACATGCTGGGATATTAACAGCCACAGAGGAAAGCTCAGAGTCCAAATCTGTTGTCCTTAATGAAACGGTTGCTGAAAGTAAATCAGGTCGTGCCATTTTTTGAATGAACCTGGAACGGTTCCCTTAATGAAACGATTCCCTGGAATTTCCATTGGGTTGTGCCCAATACGCACACCCAGGGTTGACCTCCGGCAAAGGGGTGTTCCAGTGGTGGAGGCAGCAAGCTAACAAACATGCCCGTGCGTTGCAACAGGAGAAAGCAATAATTGATTGATCCTCTTTTTCATACATTAATTAGGAAACTGGAAATAACACTGAGATGGTTGGTAATGTGGATGGTGGTCATTTATCTAATTATTGGATTCCAAAACACGCGATCCAGGTGGGGCTCTAGCCCACCATTCATGATTCAGAAAAAGAAATCATCATGATCCATTTTTTACAATACAATAAAATAGTTAAACCTCCCACATTCAGATTGTTGTATACAAACGCAGTGCACCTACTTGTAAAATTGATCAATGGAAGAGTTGATCTAAGAAAGCTTCATATGAAGGCAAGGCCGAGTAGGAATATACCTAGATCAGCAGCCCATTTTTTAGATGGTGTAGCTGGCAAGTCTGCAATGTAACTGGATCTACAGAGCTTCCCCAAATCACATGTTCACCTACACTAAAATAAAGCCTCCACCTGTCAAAATCGCATGCCTAGTGCTGATAATTACTTCCTAACGGCAAAATGTAAGGCAGTGGAAAGAAGTGTCAATATAAATACAATCGAATCAAGTACAAGAGCGCAGGCGTCTGAGACCTCACATTAGTGGCGCTCGTAGCCCTCAAACACCTCGCTCATGACTGCTTCCCTTGATCACCTCCATCTACTTTTCACATTCAGATTTCAGGCTATAGAAAATGGAGTGGAGGGGAGTAGATGTCACAGAAACATAACTGCTAGAAGAGAATAATATTTCCCTGCCTCTCAGTATACACACACATATACACAAGCAAGCAAACTGAACTACAAAATTGAAACAAAATCTGCAGAGTTTGTGAGGTATTAAATTGTGCCATGTTGCAATTCAGTGTTTACTCTGAAATTTCTGAAGTAAATAAAAATTCAGAGTTGGCAACATAGCTTCCAGAAGAATAATACCATTGAGGCAAAAGAACCCCACAAGAAAACATGCCCATAATTTTTATAATAGACAGTTCAACAACAGGAGATGTGATGAATGGCATACACCTTGTTCTTGGCAATGCCGGCGTTGCGCAACTGGTCGACGAGCTCAATTGGTATGTTATGGCCGGTGACATGTGTGATAGCTGAAATCTAGACATACTATTAGAACTTAAAAGAAACTCGAAATTTTTTGGGTTCATGCTGGAGTTCGCAGTGCTTGTAGTGCAAATGAACCACTGCTTGCCACCAAAGCTGACAATAGCAGTGATCTCCCGCATGGATTACTCACTGAGAACCACGTTGATGCCAAGCTGTCATGACCAGAATGCATTGCCTAAACTGAACCGAACCACACTCATCTTCGACTTGCCCTTGCAGCTCCTTGCTACATCAATTCATACAATCAGATTGCAACCTACACCTGCACAGAGTGAGACCTACCAGTCAAATTCTCCACCTCCATAAATCTCTGCATGTAAACCTCAAACAAATTGACTCCATATACCAAACCCTGAGAACACGTCAAATTTAAATCAAAACAAGACCACAATCTAAACCGTCAAAAGCATAACCCTACTCCCCTAAATCTGCAGGAAAACTTCTCAAAATCATGAACTCATGTGCTAATAAAGGAAGCCCAATTTTATTTTCGAACAAACCGACATAATGTTGGAAAAGAGACATGCTATCAACAAAAGCTATCATCACAAGCTTTATTCCATTTAGGATATACTAAGTGCATCCCCATTTTTTCTATTGAGATCAGTAGCAGCAAACAATAGCAGCTAAGCAATGGAGCCCTATCCTCTATCATTTTCCCTATGTCCTAAATTCCCAATCATCCTCTCCTGCACCCAACACCAGCCACTCCACGTCTCCACCTGTTGTCTTACCCATGATGGGGCGCCAACCAGTCCACCCCTTCTTTCCCATGTTGCATCTCTCCTTTGCCCTGCTACTCTTCCTCCTTGGCGCAGGCCTCCTCCCTTCCCATCATAGTCCACTCGCATGCTAAGAACTTAGATGGCATTTTTTCTGTAACTATTTTATGAGCTTACAAACAAAAGCACAAAAATGAGAAGGGAACAAAAGTGAAAATGGCACATATATACACTATTTGTGTTTGGAAGTATATCAATTCACAAATAAAAAATAGATCTGTTCATGGACTATTTGGCGTAGTAGCAGAATTTTGTTCAAAAAATGGACTTGTACAAATGGGAGAGATAGAGAGCAGACGGGGGTTGCTTGCCCTATCTTGGTGCAGCAGAGGCGTCATTCGAGGTGAGGAGGTGCTGCTGGCTAGGGTTTCTTCCCGCCCTTGACGGCGGCGACCGTGGTGGATGGGGAAATCCCATGGCCTACTCCATCTGCATCTACAACAGAGGATATAAAGAGAAGATGAGATGTAGGGGTGGAGGATCCCGGCCAAGAAGGAAGGAGGGACGAACCTGGGGCCGCCGGAGATACACCGGCGAAGCCCTACCCGAAACCCTAGCCACGGGGGTGGGGTTGCGAGCAGGCGGTAGACGCTGGGAGCGGAGAATCTAGCCGGAGGGGAGGGAAGCGCAAACGATGGGGAGCTCAGGGGCGTGCTGCGCGGCGCCGGAGCTCGCCGGAAGCGGCTGGCGTGGGTGGTGGTGGCGGCGAGGATTGCGTGGGCGAGAGGGAGAGGAGGCGAGCCCGTGCGTGTGGTCATGTCTGTTTTTTTCCTTTGCAAATCTGATCGGATGACGGGTTGAATACCACAAACAACAGGGACTCTTTTGCAAGAATGAAACGTTTTTTCGGTAGTCACTTAAAAAGGGATCGCGGGTTGAATTCTCAGAAACGGAGGGACTTTTCTGCAAAAATGCACACGACGGCAGTCGCTGCTTTATGATTAGGGAAAGATTAATTTTTATACGTGGAGAATTTGTTGGATTTTATATTGATATACATTTATTTTTAAAATCAGTTTGAATGTGAGTCAAAATTTCGGAATTAAAAACAGTTCGGACCGCACCGAAATATGCAAAATTTTGTATAATTTTTTAACCGTGGCCACAATATGGACTGTAATGCTAAGAAAAAGAATATGGGCTCAAAAAAACCTTAAGAATTAGCAAATGAGCTGTAAATTATTAGAAATAATGGCAGATGGGTTGTATGCTGTTTTCCACATATTTGAGACTTTCCTAAAAAAAGGTTGACGCATCGTGCTTCTTCAATCTCTACTCTTCCTGGTCCAGCCGCTCAAACAAGCGCCGGCGGGACTGCCTGCTCCCTCCTCCCTGTGGCCGGCTGTGCTGCCACGCAGGCCTCACCGTCCCACCGTACTTCCATCACGGGCCTAGCCATCCCTCTACTCACCCACACCTGTTGTTATTCTCCGACGATGGCAAACGAACCAGTAAACCCTCGTACAGTCGTACTCCCCTCTGCGTGGGAAACAACTGCCGAGTCTTCCCTGCCTTCGTGTCGTCCCCTTCCTAGGCCTCGCCGTCGTCCACCGCCGTGGTGCTCTCGGTGCGGCGTGGTCAATGTGGTCAATGGGCGACTTCCATCGGAAGAGTACTGTGCGTGGAGACGCTGACAGCTGGGTCCATGGCCGCAGTAAGGAAGTGCCTCCTTATTACGCACAAAATAATTATTCCTCCACCTGACAGCGGGGATTCATCGGACGGGCCACCGTAATTCGTGAAAAAAATGTTTCCCCCCTGACTGTTGGGACCCACATGCTACACCTTCGCACGCAAGGAAGTGCGTCCGAAAAAAAAACGATTCGCCCCCCTGACTGCTGGGACCCACCAGCTACATTTTCGCACGCAAGGAAGTGCCTGACAGTCGAGACCCACCTGGTCGAAGCGTACGTAGCGTTGTCATTCTGATCGCGAACGTGTACGTACATATATACTGGTGGATGTAGAGGCGCGCACGTAGCATTTACACGTACGTACAGCGGCCAGGGTGCATGAAAGAAAATACGGCCACGTATGTGTACATACGGGCGGGGTATCGAACGCCTACTCGCGCATACGTACGGCGAGGGCTCTTTGACATGGCTGGGGCGGAACGGAGAAATAGCGTCATCGTCGTGTTCATGGTGAGGCAACGGAATGCATCGTGTTCATGGGGAGGCAACATAATGCGTCATGTTCATCGGGAGGCAACGGAACGCGTAGGAGCCAACCGGGTGGGTCGGAACAGAATGCGTGGTCGTGTTCATCGGGAGGGCTTGGATGGAACAGGCGATGGAAATGAGGCCTAGCGTACTGCAGAACGGAGGAAACGACCTTGTGTTCGACCGGCCACGTTCAAAACGGGATCCTGTTCATCGGAAGGGGTCTGGCGTACCGCAAAATGGACGAAACGGACCTCCTACGGTCGAAACGGGGGCCCTGTTGATCGGTAGGGGTGTGGCGTACCGCAAAACGGACGAAACAGACCTCCTACGGTCGAAACGAGGGTCCTGTTCATTGGGAGGGGTGTGGCGTACCGCAAAACGGGACTCCACGGGATACTGTTCATCTCCACCATCGACCTCCTCCAGCCTCCACGGGCTACCGTCGACCTCCTCCAGCCTCCACGGGCTCCTGTTCATCCAGCCTCCACCGCGCGCTACTCCACCGGCTACTGTTCAACCACCCCTCCATGGGCACCCCTCCACCGTCTACTGTTCATCCAACCCTCCACGCCATGGAGTCCTGCTCAACCACCTCTCCACGGGCACCCCTCCACCGTCTACTGTTCATCCAGCCCTCCACACCACGGGGTCCTGTTCATCCAGAGGCAACGCCACCGCTCACTGTTCATCCACCCCCCTGGCAACACTCACTGTTCATCCAATCGATCGACTTCAGTTAGCAGTAGTAGTGAAGGAATCGCTCGATCGGGTTAATAGCCATCGATCGATCGCTCGGGTTCAGTAACGCGTAGCCTGTAGTGCAATCGCTCGGGTTCAGTTAGAGCCCAACGCCTCGCTCGGGTTCAGTTAGAGCCAACGCCTCGCACACACGCGCGTACGTGTACGAGAGAAACGCGCATCGCTCGGCCCCCAACCTCCCATCGTAACCGGGAACTCCCTGAAATTTTCCTCGCCCTCGCTTCTACCACGGTTTTTTCCGTCATGGACGGCCCAAAGAATGTCATGCAGTTGCGTCTCCGGCCCACCCAGGACGAAAAGCCCATTTTCTGTCATGATTTTTTGTCATAGAAGTAGGAGCCCACCACATCTATGATGATACCGGGATTTGTCACAATTATCGTCATAGAAGTGTCATATGTATGACAGGAAAAAATTTTGTTCGGCCCAAAATGTCACAGATGTGTCTTTTTTTGTAGTGCTACCTATTATGGCATTTCCATAGCCATTCCGAGATATATTGCCATGCAACTTTCCATCTTTCCGTTTATTATGACACACTCCATCATTGTCATATTGCTTAGCATGATCATGTAGTTGACATCGTATTTGTGGCAAAGCCACCATTCATAATTCTTTCATACATGTCACTCTTGATTCATTGCATATCCCGGTACACCGCCAGAGGCATTCATATAGAGTCATATTTTGTTCTAAGTATTGAGTTGTAATTGTTGAGTTGTAAGAAAATAAAAGTGTGATGATCATCATTATTAGAGCATTGTCCCAGTGAGGAAAGGATGATGGAGACTATGATTCCCCCACAAGTCGGGATGAGACTCTGGACGAAAAAAAAGAGGCCATAAAAAAACAAAAAAGGCACAAATAAAAAAATGAGAGAAAAAGAGAGAAGGGACAATGTTACTATCCTTTACCACACTTGTGCTTCAAAGTAGCACCATGATATTCATGATAGAGAGTCTCTCATTTCGCCACTTTCATATACTAGTGGGATTTTTTCATTATAGAACTTGGCTTGTATATTCCAATGATGGGCTTCCTCAAAATGCCCTAGGTCTTCATGAGCAAGCAAGTTGGATGCACACCCACTTAGTTTCTTTTGTTGAGCTTTCATATACTTATAGCTCTAGTGCATCTGTTGCATGGCAATCCCTACTCACTCACATTGATATCTATTGATGGGCATCTCCATAGCCCGTTGATACGCCTAGTTGATGTGAGACTATCTTCTCTTTTTTTGTCTTCTCCACAACCACCATTCTATTCCACATATAGTGCTATATCCATGGCTCACACTCATGTATTGCGTGAAGATTGAAAAAGTTTGAGAATGTCAAAAGTATGAAACAATCACTTGGCTTGTCATGGGGGTTGTGCATGATTTAAATACTTTGTGTGGTGAAGATAGAGCATAGCCAGACTATATGATTTTGTAGGGATAACTTTCCTTGGCCATGTTATTTTGAGAAGACATGATTGCTTTATTAGTATGCTTGAAGTATTATTATTTTTATGTCAATATTAAACTTTTGTCTTGAATCTTTCGGATCTGAATATTCATACCACAATTAAGAAGAATTACATTGAAATTATGCCAAGTAGCATTCCACATCAAAAATTCTGTTTTTATCATTTACCTACTCGAGGACGAGCGGGAATTAAGCTTGGGGATGCTTGATACGTCTCCAACGTATCTATAATTTTTGATTGCTCCATGCTATATTATCTATTGTGTTGGACATTATTGGACTTTATTATCCACTTTTATATTATTTTTGGGACTAACCTATTAACCGAAGGCCCAGCCCAGAATTGTTGTTTTTAACTATTTTAGGGTTTCGAAGAAAAGGAATATCAAACGGAGTCCAAACGGAATGAAACCTTCGGGAACATGATTTTCTCACCGAACAAGACCCAGGAGACTTGGACCCTACGTCAAGCAACCAACAGGGAGGCCATGAGGTAGGGAGCGCGCCTACCCCCCCCCCCCTAGGCGTGCCCTCCACCCTCGTGGGCCCCCTGTTGCTCCACCGACGTACTCCTTCCTCCTATATATACCTACGTACCCCAAAACAATCAGATACAGAGTCAAAACCCTAATTCCACCGCCGCAACCTTCTGTATCCACGAGATCCCATCTTGGGGCCTATTCCAGAGCTCCGCCGGAGGGGGCATCCATCACGGAGGGCTTCTACATCAACACCACAGCCTCTTGGATGAAGTGTGAGTAGTTTACCTCACACCTTCGGGTCCATAATTATTAGCTAGATGGATTCTTCTCTATTTTTGGATCTCAATACAATGTTCTCCCCCTCTCTTGTGGAGATCTATTCGATGTATTCTTCTTTTTGTGGTGTGTTTGTTGAGACCGATGAATTATGGGTTTATGATCAAGATTATCTATGCACAATATTTGAATCTTCTCTGAATTCTTTTATGTATGATTGGTTATCTTTGCAAGTCTCTTCAAATTATCAGTTTGGTTTGGCCTACTAGATTGATCTTTCTTGCAATGGGAGAAGTGCTTAGCTTTGGGTGCAGTCTTGCGGTGTCCTTTCCCAGTGATAGTAGGGGCAACAAGGCATGTATTGTATTGTTGCCATCAAGGATAACAAGATGGGGTTTTTATCATATTGCATGAATTTATCCCTCTACATCATGTCATCTTACTTAAGGCGTTACTCTGTTTTCATGAACTTAATACTCTAGATGCATGCTGGATAGCGGTTGATGAGTGGAGTAATAGTAGTAGATGCAGGCAGGAGTCAGTCTACTTGTCTCGGACGTGATGCCTATATACATGATCATACCTAGATATTCTCATAACTATGCTCAATTTTGTCAATTGCTCAATAGTAATTCGTTCACCCACCGTAAAATACTTATGCTCTTGACAGAAGCCACTAGTGAAACCTATGGCCCCCGGGTCTATCTTCATCATATTAATCTTCCAATACTTAGTTATTTCCTTTGCTTTTTTACTTTGCTTTTATTTTACTTTGCATCTTTATCATAAAAATACCAAAAATATTATCTTATCCTATCTATCAGATCTTACTCTCGTAAGTGACCGTGAAGGGATTGACAACCCCTTATCGCGTTAGTTGCGAGGAGTTATTTGTTTTGTGCAGGTATGAGGGACTCGCGCGCATCCTCCTACTGGATTGATACCTTGGTTCTCAAAAACTGAGGGAAATACTTACGCTACTTTGTTGCATCATCCTTTCCTCTTCAAGGAAATCGAACGCAGTGCTCAAGAGGTAGCACTACCTCTTGAGCATGGGTTGGTTTTCCCTTGAAGAGGAAAGGGTGATGCAGCAAAGCAGCGTAAGTATTTCCCTCAGTTTTTGAGAACCAAGGTATCAATCCAGTAGGAGACCACGTGCGAGTCACCTCGTACCTACACAAACGAATAAGAACCTCGCAACCAACGCGATAAAGGGGTTGTCAATCCCTTCACGGCCACTTGCAAGAGTGAGATCTGATAGAGATAATAATAATAAGATAAATATTTTTGGTATTTTTATGATATAGATTGAATGTAAAGATTGCAAAATAAAATAGATTGGAAACTTGTATGTTGGAAAATAGACCCAGGGGCCATAGGTTTCACTAGTGGCTTCTCTCAAGATAGCATAAATATTACAGTGGGTGAACAAATTACTGTCGAGCAATTGATAGAATTGAGCATAGTTATGAGAATATCTAGGTATGATCATGTATATAGGCATCACGACCGTGACAAGTAGACCGACTCCTGCCTGCATCTACTACTATTACTCCACACATCAACCGCTATCCAGCATGCATCTAGAGTATTAAGTTCATAAGAACGGAGTAACGCTTTAAGCAAGATGACATGATGTAGAGGGATAAACTCATGCAATATGATATAAACCCCATCTTTTTATCCTCGATGGCAATAATACAATATGTGTCGTTTCCCTTTCTGTCACTAGGATCGAGCACCGCAAGATTGAACCCAAAGCTAAGCACTTCTCCCATTGCAAGAAAGATCAATCTAGTAGGCCAAACCAAACTGAAAAATCGAAGAGACTTGGAAAGATAATCAATCATACATAAAAGAATTCAGAGAAGATTCAAATATTGTTCATAGATAATATTGATCATAAACCCACAATTCATCGGATCTCGACAAACACACCGCAAAAGAAGATTACATCGAATAGATCTCCAAGAGAATCAAGGAGAACTTTGTATTGAGATCCAAAGAGAGAGAAGAAGCCATCTAGCTAATAACTATGGACCCGAAGGTCTGAGGTAAACTACCCACACATAATCGGAGAGGCTTTGGTGTTGATGTAGAAGCCCTCCATGATCAATGCCCCCTCCGGTGGAGCGCCGGAAAAGGCCCCAAGATGGGATCTCACGGGTACAGAAGGTTGCGGCGAGGGAATTAGGCTTTTCTGGTGCTCCCGATGTTTTCAGGGTACGTAGGTATATATAGGAGGAAGAAGTAGGTCGGTGGAGCCACGAGGGGACCACGAGGGTGGAGGGCGCGCCCGGGGGGAGGCGCGCCCCCTGCCTCGTAGCTTCCTCGTTGGTTGCTTGACGTCCACTCCAAGTCCTCTGGATCACGTTTGTTCCAAAAATCATGCTCCCGAAGGTTTCATTCCATTTGGACTCCGTTTGATATTCATTTTTTGTGAAACACTGAAATAGGCAAAAAACAGCAATTTGGGCTGGGCCTCCAGTTAATAGGTTAGTCCCAAAAAGAATATAAAAGTGTATAAATAATACCATTAAACATCCAAAACAGAATATATAATAGCATGGAGCAATCAAAAATTATAGATACGTTGGAGACGTATCAAGCATCCCCAAGCTTAATTCCTGCTCGTCCTCGAGTAGGTAAATGATAAAAACAGAATATTGATGTGGAATGCTTCCTAGCATATTTCTCAATGTAATTTTCTTTATTGTGGCATTAATGTTCAGATCCGAAAGACTCAAGATAAAATTTCAATATTGACATAAAAATAATAATACTTCAAGCATACTAACTAAGCAATCATGTCTTCTCAAAATAGCATGGCCAAAGAAAGTCCATCCCTACAAAATCATATAGTTTGGTCATGCTCCATTTTCGTCACACAAGAATGCTCTCATCATGCACAACCCCGATGACAAGCCAAGCAATTGTTTCATACTTTAGTAATCTCAAACTTTTTTCAACTTTCACGCAATACATAAGCGTGAGCCATGGATATAGCACTATGGGTGGAATAGAATATAATGAAGGGGTTATGTGGAGGAGAAAAAAAGGAGAAAGTCTCACATTGACGCGGCTAATTAATGGGCCAGGGAGATTCCCATCAATTGATGTCAATGCAAGGAGTAGGGATTGCCATGCAATGGATGCACTAGAGCTATAAATGTATGAAAGCTCAATAAAAAAACTAAGTGGGTGTGCATCCAACTTGCTTGTTCATGAAGACCTAGGGCACTCGAGGAGGCCCATTGTTGGAATATACAAGCCAAGTTCTATAATGAAAAATTCCCACTAGTATATTAAAATGACAAAATAAGAGACTCTCTATCATAAAGATCATGGTGCTACTCTGAAGCACAAGTGTGGGAAAAAAGGATAGTAGCATTGCCCCTTTTTATTTTTATTTATTTTTTTGGGCCTTCTTTTTTTGGCCTTTCTCTTTTTTTGGGGGGGAGGGGGGCTTCCTTTTTTATTCGGCCTTTCTCTTTTTTTGGGACAATGCTCTATTAATGATGATCATCACACTTCTATTTATTTACAACTCGATACTAGAATAAGATATGACTCTATATGAATGCCTCCGGCGGTTTTGCCACAAATACGATGTCAACTACATGATCATGCAAGGCAATATGACAATGACGATGTGTGTCATAATAAACGGAACGGTGGAAAGTTGCATGGCAATATATCTTGGAATGGCTATGGAAATGCCATAATAGATAGGTATGGTGGCTGTTTTGAGGAAAATATAAGGAGGTTTATGTGTGATAGAGCGTATCGTATCACGGGGTTTGGATGCACCGGCGAAGTTTGCACCAGCTCTCTGATATGTCCATTTTGCATCATGCTTTTATATCGATATTTATTGCATTATGGGTTGTTATTTCACATTATGTCACAATACTTATGGCTATTCTCTCTTATTTTACAAGGTTTACATAAGGAGGGAGAATGCCGGCAGCTGGAATTCTGGGCTGGAAAAGGAGCAAATATTAGAGACCTATTCTGCACAACTCCAAAAGTCCTAAAACTCCACGGAATACCTTATAATAAATAATGAAAAATCGTCGCCAAAGATAAAGACCAGGGGCCCACAGCCTGCTCACGAGGGTGGGGGCGCCCCCCTAGGGCGCGCCCCCTACCTCGTGGCCCCCCTGGTGGCTCTCCGATGACCATCTTCTCCTATATGAAGTCTTTCGTCGAGAAAAAAATAAGAAACAACCTTTCGGGACGAAACTCCGCCGCCACAAGGCGGAACCTTCGCGGATCCAATCTAGAGCTCCGGCAGAGCTGTTCTGCCGGGGAAACTTCCCTCCCGGAGGGGGAAATCATTGCCATCGTCATCACCAACACTCCTCTCATTGGGAGAGGGCAATCTCCTTCAACATCTTCATCAGCACCATCTCATCTCAAAACCCTAGTTCATCTCTTGTATCCGATTCTTGTCTTCAAGTCCGGGATTGGTGCTAGTAGGTTTCTAGTAGTGTTAATTACTCATTGTAGTTGATTCTAGTTGGTTTAATTGGTGGAAGATCATATGTTCAGATCCTTTATGCATATTAATACCCCTCCGATTATGAACATGTTTATGCTTTGTGAGTAGTTATGTTTGTTCCTGGGGACAAGGGAGAAGTCTTGCTATTAGTAGTCACATGAATTTGGTATTCGTTCGATATTTTGATGAGATGCATGTTGTCTAGCCTCTAGTGGTGTTATGTGAATGTCAACTACATAACACTTCACCATTATTTGGGCCTAGAGGAAGGCATTCGGAAGTAATAAGTAGATGATGGGTTGCTAGAGTGACAGAAGCTTAAACCCTAGTTTATGCGTTGCTTCGTAAGGGGCTGATTTGGATCCATATGTTTCATGCTATGGTTAGGTTTACCTTAATACTTTTGTTGTAGTTGCGGATGCTTGCAATAGAGGTTAATCATAAGTGGGATGCTTGTTCAAGTAAGAACAACACCCAAGCACCGGTCCACCCACATGTCAAATTATCAAAGTACTGAACGTGAATCATATGAACGTGATGAAAACTAGCTTGACGACATTCCCATGTGTCCTCGGGAGCGCTTTTCCTTATATAAGAGTTTGTCCAGGCTTGTCCTTTGCTACAAAAAGGATTGGGCCACCTTGCTGCACTTTATTTACTTTTGTTACTTGTTGCTCATTACAAATTATCTTATCACAAAACTATCTGTTACCACTTATTTCAGTACTTGCAGAGAATACCTTGCTGAAAACCGTTTATCATTTCCTTCTGCTCCTCGTTGGGTTCGACACTCTTACTTATCAAAAGGATTACGATAGATCCCCTATACTTATGGGTCATCAAGACTCTTTTCTGGCGCCATTGCTGGGGAGTGAAGCGCCTTTGGTAGGTGGAATTTGGTAAGGAAAAATTTATATAGCGCGCTGAAATTTACTGTCACTTGTTACTATGGAAAGTAATCCTCTGAGGGGCTTGTTCGGGGTATCTTCACCCCGACCAGTAGAGCAAAGAGTTGCTCCTCAACCTACTGAACCTATTGAAAATGAATATGAAAATGAAATTCCTTATGAGTATCCTTCGGGTATGATAGAAAAACTTCTAGCTAATCCTTTTACAGGAGATGGAACAAAGCATCCTGATGAACACCTATTATATGTGGATGAAGTTTGTGGATTATTTAAGCTTGCAGGTGTACCCGATGATGTTTCTAAGAAGAAGGTCTTCCCTTTATCTTTGAAGGGAGACGCATTGATATGGTATAGGCTATGTGATGATACGAGATCATGGAACTATAGAAGATTGAAATTGGAATTTCATCAAAAGTATTACCCTATGCATCTTGTTCATCGTGATCGTAATTATATATATATAATTTTTGGCCTCGTGAAGGAGAAAGCATCGCTCAAGCTTGGGGGAGGCTTAAATCAATGTTATATTCACGCCCCAATCATGAGCTCTCAAGAGAAATGATTATTCAAAATTTTTATGCTCGGCTTTCTGAAAATAATCGCACCATGCTCGATACTTCTTGTGATGGCTCTTTTATGATGAAGACTATTGAATTCAAATGGGATTTATTGGATAGAATTAAATGCAACTCTGAAGATTGGGACCTCGACAATGGTAAGGAGTCAGGTATGACACCTAAGTTTGATTGTGTTAAATCTTTTATGTATACCGATATTTTTCATAAGTTTAGCACTAAATATGGACTTGATTCTGAGATAGTAGCTTCTTTCTGTGAATCTTTTGCTACTTATGTTGATCTCCCTAAGGAGAAGTGGTTTAAATATCATCCTCCCAGAGAAGTAAAAGTAGTTGCACGTATTAAAGTTGAAGAAAAGACTATCACTTATAATGATCCTATTGTTCCTACTTCTTATGTTGAGAAACCACCTTTCCCTTTAGGATAAAGGATCATGCTAAAGCTTCAACTGTGGTTCGTAAAAGCAATATTAAAACATATACACCTCCTGAGCAAGTTAAAGTTGAACCTAATATTGCTATTGTTAAAGAGCTCTTGTCTGATAATATTGATGGGCATGTTATTCAGTTCTGCGGTGAAACTGCTAGAATTGCTAAACCTTGTCCTAAAGATAAACATAGACCTGTGGTAGGCGTGCCTGTTATTTCTGTTAAAATAGGAGATCATTGTTATCATGGATTATGTGATATGGGTGCTAGTGCTAGTGTTATACCTTATGACTTGTATAAAGAAATCAAGCATGAAATTGCACCTGCTGAGTTAGAAGATATTGATGTCACAATTAAACTTGCTAATAGAGATACTATTTCAGCAATGGGAATTGTTAGAGATGTTGAAGTCTTGTGCGGGAAAACTAAATATCCTGCTGATTTTCTTGTTCTTAGTTCCCCACAAGATAGATTTTGTCCCATTATATTTGGTAGACCCTTCTTAAACACTGTTAATGCTAGGATAGACTGTGAGAAGAATGTTGTTACTATTGGCTTGGATGATATGACTCATGAATTTAATTTCTCTAAATTTAGTAAACAACACCGTGAAGAAGAATTGCCTAGTAAGGATGAAATTATTGGTCTTGCTTCTATTGCCGTACCTCCTAGTGATCCTTTAGAACAATATTTGCTAGACCATGAGAATGATATGTTTATGAACGAAAGAAGGGAAATAGATGAAGTATTCTTTAAACAAGAACCTATGCTGAAACACAATTTGCCTTTTGAAATCCTAGGGGATCCCCCTCCACTAAGGGTGATCCCGTGTTTGAGCTTAAACTATTGCCTGATAATCTTAAATATGCTTATCTTGATGAAAAGAAGATATATCCTGTTATTATTAGTGCTGACCTTTCAGAGCATGAAGAAGAAAGATTATTGAAAACTCTGAAGAAGCACCATGCTACTATTGGGTATACTCTTGATGATCTTAAGGGAATTAGTCCCACTCTATGTCAACATAAAATAAATTTGGAAGCAGATGCCAAACCAGTTCGTGATCCTCAACGATGTCTGAATCCTAAAATGAAAGAAGTGGTAAGAAAAGAAATACTAAAGCTTCTGGAGGCAGGTATAATTTATCCCGTTGCTGATAGTCAGTGGGTAAGTCCTGTTCATTGTGTCCCTAAGAAGGGATGTATAACTATTGTTCCTAATGATAAAGATGAATTGATTCCACAAAGAATTATTACATGTTACAGGATGGTAATTGATTTCCACAAATTAAATAAGGCTACTAAGAAAGATCATTACCCCTTACCTTTTATCGATCAAATGCTAGAAAGATTATGCAAGCATACACATTACTGCTTTCTAGATGGTTATTCTGGTTTCTCTCAAATACCTGTGTCGGCTAAAGATCAATCAAAGACTACTTTTACATGCCCTTTTGGTACTTTTGCTTATAGACGTATGCCTTTTGGTTTATGTAATGCACCTGCTACCTTTCAAAGATGCATGAAGGCTATATTCTCTGACTTTTGTGAAAAGATTTGTGAGGTTTTCATGGACGACTTTTCCGTCTATGGATCTTCTTTTGATGATTGCTTGAGCAATCTTGATCGAGTTTTGCAGAGGAAGAAACTAATCTTGTCTTGAATTGGGAAAAGTGCCACTTTATGGTTAACGCGGGTATTGTCTTGGGGCATAAATTTCTGAAAGAGGTATTAAAGTTGATAAAGCAAAAGTTGATGCTATTGAAAAGATGCCATGTCCCAAGGACATCAAAGGTATAAGAAGTTTCCTTGGTCAGGCCGGATTTTATAGGAGGTTCATTAAGGACTTCTCAAAAATTTCTCAGCCTCTGACTAATTTATTACAAAAAGATATACCATTTGTCTTTGTTTATGATTGTGTAGAAGCATTTGAAATACTTAAGAAAGCATTAGTCTCTGCACCTATTGTTCAGCCACCTGATTGGAATTTACCCTTTGAAATTATGTGTGATGCTAGCGATTATGCTGTAGGTGTTGTTCTAGGGCAAAGAGTTGATAAGCAATTACATGTTATCCATTATGCTAGTAAGACTCTAGACAATGCTCAAAGAAATTATGCTACTACTGAAAAAGAACTTTTAGCAGTTGTATTTGCTTGTGATAAGTTCAGACCTTATATTGTTGATTCTAAAGTAACTATCCACAGTGATCATGCTGCTATTAAATATCTTATGGAGAAGAAAGATGCTAAACCTAGACTTATTAGATGGGTTCTCTTGTTACAAGAATTTGATTTGCATATTGTTGATAGAAAAGGAGCCGAGAACCCCGTTGCAGACAACTTATCTAGGTTGGAGAATGTTCTTGATGACCCACTACCTATTGATGATAGCTTTCCTGATGAACAATTAAATGTCATAAGTACTTCTCGTAATACCCCTTGGTATGCTGATTATGCTAATTACATAGTTGCTAAATTTATACCACCTAGCTTCACATACCAACAAAAGAAAAAGTTCTTCTATGATTTGAGACATTACTTTTGGGATGACCCACATCTTTATAAAGAAGGAGTAGATGGTGTTATTAGACGTTGTGTACCTGAGCATGAACAAGAACAGATCCTATGCAAGTGCCACTCCGAAACTTATGGAGGACACCACGCGGGAGATAGAACTGCACATAAGGTATTGCAATCCGGTTTTTATTGGCCTACTCTCTTCAAGGATGCCCGTAAGTTTGTCCTATCTTGTGATGAATGTCAAAGAATTGGTAATACTAGTAGACGTCAAGAAATGCCTATGAATTATTCACTTGTTATTGAACCATTTGATGTTTGGGGCTTTGATTATATCGGACCTTTTCCTGCCTCTAATGGATATACACATATTTTAGTTGTTGTTGATTACGTTACTAAGTGGGTAGACGCTATTCCAACTAGTAGTGCTGGTCATAACACTTCTATTAAAATGCTTAAAGAAGTTATTTTTCCTACGTTTGGAGTTCCTAGATATTTAATGACTGATGGTGGTTCACATTTTATTCATGGCGCTTTCCGTAAAATGCTTGCTAAATATGACGTCAATCATAGAATTGCATCTCCGTATCACCCACAGTCTAGTGATCAAGTAGAATTGAGTAATAGAGAACTCAAACTAATTTTGCAAAAGACTGTCAATAGATCTAGAAAGAATTGGTCCAAGAAACTTGATGATGCATTATGGGCCTATAGAACTGCATATAAAAATCCTATGGGTATGTCTCCATATAAAATGGTATATGGAAAAGCATGTCACTTACCTCTCGAACTAGAACATAAGGCATATTGGGCTATTAAAGAGCTCAACTATGATTTTAAACTTGTCGGTGAAAAGAGGTTATTTGATATTAGCTCACTTGATGAATGGAGAACCCAAGCTTATAAAAATGCCAAGTTGTTTAAAGAAAAGGTTAAAAGATGGCATGACAAAAGGATACAAAAGTGTGAGTTTAATGTAGGTGATTATGTATTGCTATACAACTCATGTTTAAGATTTTTTGCAGGAAAACTTCTCTCTAAATGGGAAGGCCCCTATGTTATTGAGGAGGTCTATTGTTCCGGTGCCATAAAAATCAACAACTTCGAAGGCACAAATCCGAAGGTGGTAAACGGACAGAGAATTAAACATTATATCTGAGGTAATCCCATAAATATTGAAACCAATATTATTGAAACCGTAACCCCGGACGAATACATAAGGGACACTTTCTAGAACGTTTCAGACTCTCAAAAGGAATAGGTATGTGGCACGGTAAGTAAACTGACTCCAAAACAATTTTTAAGGCAATATTTCTCCATTTTGGAATATTTAGAAAAATAGAAAATTAAGTAGCAGTCCGGGAAGGACACGAGGGCCCCACGAGGGTGGAGGGCGTGCCCCCTACCTCGTGAGCTCCTCATGTGCCTTCAGGACTCCGTTTTCTTGCACGATACATATTTTGGTCGGTAAAAATTCACTATATAATCCCTCGGGGGTTTTGACTCCCGTATCATGCAAAAATCTCCTGTCTTTATTTTGAGTTGTTTTCTGTCAGGGTTGTCAAGGCCAGGCACTATGTCGTCTCCCTCCTCCTCCAACCATGAGGGCAACGATGCTTGGCTAATGAAGATAGAGCTGAAGAGAGAAGAACCTATGGAGATCAACAAGGATGAAGGGATCAAGAAGGCCATGGAGGACCAAGTTCCAGCAACAGATGACACCCTTCAACTGGATCATAATCTTCTTACCCCTACAGAAATCGAAGCTTTCAAGATGATTGAGTTGGCTCGTATACAAAATAAGTATCTCACACATGAAAATACTTTGTTGAAGGAGCATATCATCTCACTCAAGGGCATTATCCGCAAGTTAGAAGACCTCCTATGCTCGATGTGCGACTATCCGTCATCAACAACTCCACCTTCTTCACCAACAAAGGAGACATAATCACCTGGGTATGGGCACTCCCCTTGGCAACTTCCAAGCTTGGGGGAGGTGCCCCGGTATCGTATCACAATCACAACTCCTATCTTTACCGTTTTTCTTAGTTCGATCCTATTAGTAGTATTTTGATCTAGTAGAATAAAGTTTATGGCATGATCTAGTTTTAAGTTTTGCTTTATGATCTCTCTATGTAATCGAGTCCGTGAGCTATATAATCAAGATTAGTGTTGAGTCAAGGGCTTGATTTTCTTGCTATGATCTTGGGTGAATAAAAGAAAAGAGAAAAAGAATAAGAAGAAACAAAAGTTCATATTGATCTTATTGATAGTAATGACTTCACATAGAAAGAGTGTGATGATTAAGAGTTGTTGGGAGTTGGCAGACATAGCTTTGGTCATCGTTGCAATTAATAGGAAGTAATAAGGAAAGAGAGGTTTCACATATAAATATACTACTATTGACATCTTTTATGATTGGGAACACTCATCAAAATATGACATGCTAAAGAGTTGATGTTGGACAAGGAAGATAACGTAATGGGTTATGTTTTCTTATATCTGAGATAAAGTATGTTGTCATGGATCATCCAACATGTTGAGCTTGCCTTTCCCCCTCATGCTAGCCAAATTCTCAGCACCAAGTAGAGATACTACTTGTGCTTCCAAATACCCTTAAACCAGTTTTGCCATGAGAGTCCACCATATCTACCTATGGATTGAATAAGATCCTTCAAGTAAGTTGTCATCGGTGCAAAGAAATAAAAAATGCTCTCTAAATATGTATGATTGATTGGTGTGGGAGAAATAAGCTTTATACGATCTTGTGATGTGGAAGTAATAAAAGCGACGGACTGCATAATAAAGGTTCATATCACAAGGGGCAATATAAAGTGACGTTCTTTCGCATTAAGATTTTGTGCATCCAACCATAAAAGCGCATGGCAACCTCTGCTTCCCTCTACAAAGGGCCTATCTTTTATTATTATCTTCTACCTTATGCAAGTGTCATGGTGATCTTAACCTTTCCTTTTTCATTTTATCCTTTGGCAAGCCCAGCATGTTGGAAAGAACCTGATATATATATCTAATTGGATGTAGGGGGCATGAATTATTATTGTTGACATTACCCTCGAGGTAAAACATTGTGGGGCGAAACTATAAGCCCCTATCTTTCTTTGTGTCCGATTAAAACTCCGTAACCACAAGTATTGCGCGAGTGTTAGCAATTATGAAGGACTAGATGATAGTTGAGTATGTGGACTTGCTTTTTAGCTCTGACATAGACTCTTTCTGATGTTACGATAAATTGCAATTGCTTCAATGATTGAGGTTATAGTTTGTTGGTTCTCAATAAGGGTTCTGATTCATACTTTTGCATTGTGAATAGATCATCACTTGAACATGAGTAATCATATGATAATATCTATATATGTTGTTGTTATGAGAATAATCATGATGCCCTAATGTCCGTATTTTATTTTTATCGACGCCTCTACCTCTAAACATGGGGACATATTTATTGTTATCGGCTTTCGCTTGAGGACAAGCGAGGTCTAAGCTTGGGGGAGTTGATACGTCCATTTTGCATCATGCTTTTATATCAATATTTATTGCATTATGGGATGTTATTTCACATTATGTCACAATACTTATGGCTATTCTCTCTTATTTTACAAGGTTTACATAAGGAGGGAGAATGCCGGCAGCTGGAATTCTGGGCTAGAAAAGGAGCAAATATTAGAGACCTATTCTGCACAACTCCAAAAGTCCTGAAACTCCACGAAATACCTTATAATAAATAATGAAAAATCCTCGCCAAAGATGAAGACCAGGGGGCCCACACCCTGCTCACGAGGGTGGGGGGCGCCCCCCTAGGGCGCGCCCCCCTACCTCGTGGGCCCCCTGGTGGCTCTCCAATGACCATATTCTCCTATATGAAGTCTTTAGTCGAGAAAAAAATAAGAAGCAACCTTTCGGGATGAAACTCCGCCGCCACGAGGCAAAACCTTGGCGGATCCAATCTAGAGCTCCGGCAGAGCTGTTCTGCCGGGGAAGCTTCCCTCCTGGAGGGGGAAATCATCGCCATCGTCATCACCAACGCTCCTCTCATCGGGAGAGGGCAATCTCCATCAACATCTTCATCAGCACCATCTCACACTACAAAAAAATACACTTCCCTGATGATACATGTTTGTCACAGTAGGTCACGTTTTTTGTCATGCATGTACATCCATGACAAATTTATGACAGAATCAAGATAGTCATACATGTGCTGTCGTAGAAGTGTTCCATGACATTACCAAAATTATCATCACGGAAGTGTCCACTTCCATGATGATAAATCGCGCATCACAGAAGTGCTTTCGTCAAGGGTGACCGACACGTGGCATCCACCGTAACGGAACGCCGTTAAGCTATCGGGTCGGGTTTTGGATCCGATAACGCGTTAACAACCCCAACCAATGGGGATTTTCCACATGTAAAATCATCATTGGCTAGAGGAAACACGTGTCAGCTCATCGTCGGGATAGATGTCATCCACTCACTAGACAGAAGGCGCCTATGATACGTGGACACGTGGCACGGCCCAACAAGTTTAAATGGGCCGGCCTAACTAAAGGCCCACAAGATTTTGTGGACCATAATGGGCCTGCCCAGCTAAAGGCCCATGAGATTTTGCGGACCATAATGGGCTGGCCCAGCTAAAGGCCCACAAGATTTTGCGGGCCATAATGGGCCAGCCCAGGTAAAGGCCCACAAGATTTTCGTGTGCCATAATAGGCCGGCCCAGGTAAAGGCCCACAAAATTCTTGCAGATCATAATGGGCCGGCCCAGCTAAAGGCCCACGATATTTCGCCGACATTAATGGGTCGGCCCAGCTGTAGGCCCACAAGATTTTGAGGACCCTAGTAGGTCGGCCCGTTAACTGGCTGATGTGTTTTGGGCCAAATGCCGGCCCATATTTGATCCAGTCTATTAATGGCCTGCCACGCTCCGAGCCTAATAGTGGCCCATATGAGATCCGGCCTGTTAAAAGCCTACCACGTTTTGGGCCAAATTACGGCCCAGATCAGGTCCGGCCCTTTAAGAGGTTTTGGGCCTAATTATGGCCCATATCAGATTTGGCCCACTTGCTAAATGCCCACTTAGTAATTCGGCCTGATATTAGTTTTGGCCTATTAAGGGCCCGTTTAACATTTCGGCCCTATATTAATTTCAGCCTGTTAAAAGCCCGTCATATAGTTGGGCCTAACTACGGCCCGGTTTGCATCCGGACTGCTCGCAGCCGATATCTGATTGGGCCAAACAAGGACCGAGACAATTTTTTGGCCTGTTAAAAGCCCGTGATTTGATTCGCACAATCATGGGCCGGGGTTCATTTCGGGCTGCTGCCGGCCCATGAGCTGATCGACACATTTCAGGCCCAACCTACATCGTGATTGCATGACGGCCCGATTATGTACCGTAATTTTACGGTTTGGCCGGTTTACTGCGAAGACAGGATATATATACAGTAAAATAACTGTAGCATCGTGAATAAGAAAAAACCTATACTGTACAATAAAGAAATTACGGCATATTACATCCACTGGGCATCAAAGTTCGCCACTATGATAATAAAGCACAAGCAGACATCAGATTACATACACTAGGCATCAAAGATCGCCACCAGTGCAAATAAACACGCCGACAAAATAATATACAAAACTGACAGCACTTCAATAGAGTTCAAGAAAGGTTAGCCCTGCTGGGGAGCAGCTGAGCAAGATGATGAGACTGTGCTTGTTCAACACTTATATCTTCCTCACTCTGAAAGATAAACAAGCAAACAGATGACATGTTTTGCACATAAAAGTATCAGTGCTGACAATTCATCACATTTCTTACTGATGAATAAAGTGACACAGTTTAAATTTGCATTAACACAATATGGTATTGTTCAGGTCAAGACATGGCAGGAAATGACATTGTGAAGGAGTTGGCAGCTTCACGACACCACTGGATTACATATCAAGAACTCATAAGTATCAATGGTTAGTGTGATGTCAATTTATACCATTTCAGATTGGCAAATAAAGAGACGGTTTAAATAATAGTAGAATGATGTGACATTGTTCATATTTAAGACATTGCAGAATATAACATTGTGCTGTAGTGGGTAGGTTCACCACACCACTGGATTACGGATGAAGAACAGAAGCATACATGCAGTGCAAAAGAAGATCACTTGCTCTGTATAGTTTAATTTACATGGTATGAAGAAGGAAGTTGGTTGTACAACTGAAAACTTAAATTAAGAAAGGACAAACTTTTGTTTATGAACTACATAATAAACTTTAAACAAGCAATTTGATGCAAACACCAAAAATAAACAGTTGTTGCAGTCATGCCTAACCAAATATATACAACAAAGTTTGAAGGCTTGAGATGGACAAACTTACATTATTGGTGAAGACAGGCTCTATAAAGGCCTTGTCCATGCTGATGGGTGGGGGGCAATTCAAGAAGTTTACCACAAAATCTTCTTCAAAATCATTGCCTTTATTCTACATTTTGTTAAGAGTAAATATGGATGTGATAATATATGAAAAAATGGAGAATATTTAAGATAAGATGAAGAGTGATGCTACATAACCAAGTAGCTATAAATATAAGTGCAGCGATACATGCAAACAAGAGCAATGCACAGCTAAACTTCTTCGGTACCAACCTTATGGTAAGAGTAAATATAGATCTGATGTGTAGAAAATGGAGGGCAAAGGAAAATAAGCTGCAGAGTGATGGTACATGAACAACTACCTGTCATTATAAGTACACTGATAAAGGACAGCATGTACTTACAAGAACAATGCAGAGCTAAAAAAACATTGGCATTGGATATATCCTACACTAATGTAACCATTCATACAGATTAGATAATTTGGAGCGAACAATTGACAAGCAAGCTATCATGCATACTGCTGTCACATAATGAACCAGGTATGTATGCAAGTACAGTGATACAGGACAACATGTACTAACAAGAGCAAAGCAGCGGGCAGCATATTTGCGATATCCTGTCGTTCTTGTCAAACCGGAATTCTTCTTCGAGCAGATTTCCTGCAAAAAAGATCCATAAGGCACATGCGAAAAAGTAGAAGTTCAAATTGTCATGTGTTTTCATAGACAGTACCTCATCCTGGGAACGAGACCAGTGCATAAAAAGGTTTTTCCATTCAATGTCTTCTAAATTTAGCACAGGAGACTTCACCGAAAATTCGTTTATAGACTTGCCATCAAAGTGTGATTTCCCCAGGTAACACAGATACTGCTGCAATGCTTCCTTGAAAAGCACAAGCAAGCTTTGCTCGTCATGACTATCTAGATTGACCCTCGCCTAGTTACAACAATGTAATGTAAATCATTCATGTGTTCAATCAGCAGAAAACAGGAAAATAATAACGATGAATAATAGCACTTACACGTAAGTTGGACAGGAAGATGTGAAAATGGTGTTTGTATTCACAATAATCTTCCCATGATGGGAATATATGCACGTAGTCCCTAACAACATTGAAAGCATTGTCTTTTAAACTGGGAATAAATGGAATGGGGTTCCAATCTGCAGGAATTGGCCCTCTCTGCAGTTGGGATAGGTCTTCGGTCAGTGGACTTGCTGTACTTTTTGCTGGAGTGGGATTTTTCTATGGTACAGCTAGTGCTATGGCAAATGAAATCGGTACACCTTTTGCTGGAGTGCAGGTCCTATGTGGTGGGGCTAGTGGTGTGGCCAGTGAAGTATGGGTGCAGTCTGCTGGAGTCGGTCCTCCGTTTTGTGTCACTGGTTGTACAGCCAATATAAGTGGGGTGCTGTCTGATTTCTCCGGCACCACCATGTTTTTCAAGGACTTTGCTGGTGCTCCTTCAGGTTCGGCAATCACCCTCTTCCTTTTTTATGTATGATGCACAAGAACAACATTTGAGTGAAAAAACATGGTATGATGACAGATGGAATATGTATTGATAATGGATGGGCATGGCATCTCGACATATATGATGAGTAAACTAAGCAGATGGCGGTGCAACAAAGTAGAAGAAATGCAAGACAACATATGCAAGATACCCACAATCAATAAAACATTGCCAAATTAGAACATGCACCTTGATGGGTGAACAGGACAGGCCATCTGCCTTTGACTCCTTGAGGTTAGAATAGTCATTAGGATCATATACTGAACAAGAATCAACAGGTGGGGAGCGTATGAGTTTCTTTGCATCCAGAATGGCACTCAATGCCTTGGTGCCAATTTTTTAAGTCATTGCAGTGTTTAGCTTCAAGAGTGGACTGCTGCTAGTGCGACACAAAGCAGCTACATAGATCATAGTGTAGATATAACGGAAAAACCTTAAGCATCAGAGTAAAATCAACAAAGTGGAACTTGCTGGAATATATGTGCTAGTATTGCCGGTACGGCTAGAAAGGCTTCGGATACCAGCTCTCTTCAAGTGAAGGTGCGGTACTGCTAATATCAATGTAACTCTCAAAGGCGACACAGCTCCCCGCATTTCCTTGCTATTCTTATAGGATTCACAAGTGGGCAGGCCACTACAAATCCTATTCCTATGTTTACAAGATCCTACGAATCAAAGAGACTCAAAGTGTCCATCACAACCGACCGTATAGACCTCTACACTACAAATGTCCCTGCTCATCTTTGTTGGAAATATGCCCTAGAGGCAATAATAAAAGTATTATTATTATATTTCCTTGTTCATGATAATTGTCTTTTATTCATGCTATAACTGTATTATCCGGAAATCGTAATACACGTGTGAATACATAGACCACAATATGTCCCTAGTGAGCCTCTAGTTGACTAGCTCGTTGTGATCAACAGATAGTCATGGTTTCCTGGCTATGGACATTGGATGTCGTTGATAACGGGATCACATCATTAGGAGAATGATGTGATGGACAAGACCCAATCCTAAGACTAGCACAAAAGATCGTGTAGTTCATTTGCTAGAGCTTTGCCAATGTCAAGTATCTCTTCCTTTGACCATGAGAGCGTGTAACTCCTGGATACCGTAGGAATGCTTTGGGTGTATCAAACGTCACAACGTAACTGGGGGACTATAAAGGTGCACTACAGGTATCTCCGAAAGTATCTATTGTTTTATGCGGATCGAGACTGGGATTTGTCACTCCGTGTAAACGGAGAGGTATCTCTGGGCCCACTCGGTAGGACATCATCATATGCGCAATGTGACCAAGGAGTTGATCACGGGATGATGTGTTACGGAACGAGTAAAGAGACTTGCCGGTAACGAGATTGAACAAGGTATCGGTATACCGACGATCGAATCTCGGGCAAGTACAATACCGCTAGACAAAGGGAATTGTATACGGGATCGATTGAGTCCTTGACATCGTGGTTCATCCGATGAGATCATCGTGGAACATGTGGGAGCCAACATGGGTATCCAGATCCCGCTATTGGTTATTGACTGGAGAACGTCTCGGTCATGTCTGCATGTCTCCCGAACCCGTAGGGTCTACACACTTAAGGTTCGATGATGCTAGGGTTATAAAGGAAGTTTGTATGTGGTTACTGAATGTTGTTCGGAGTCCCGGATGAGATCCCGGACGTCACGAGGAGTTCCGGAATGGTCCGGAGGTAAAGATTTATATATGGGAAGTCCTATTTTGGCCACCGGAAAATGTTCGGGATTTTTCGGTATTGTACCGGGAAGGTTCTAGAAGGTTCCGGAGTGGGGCCCACCTGCATGGGGGGACCCACATGGACGTGGGTAGTGGGGGCAAGGCCCCACACCCCTGGTCAAGGCGCACCAAGATCCCCCCTTAGAAGGAATAAGATCATATCCCGAAGGGATAAGATCAAGATCCCTAAAAAGGGGGGATAACAATCGGTGGGGAAGGAAATAATGAGATTTCTTTCCTCCCACCTTGGCCAACGCCCCAATGGACTTGGAGGGCAAGAAACCAGCCCCTCCACCCCTATATATAGTGGGGAGGCGCATGGGAGTGATACACGAAGTTCTGGCGCAGCCCTTCCCCTCTCCCAAGTCCTCCTCTCCCGCGGTGCTTGGCGAAGCCCTGCGGGATTGCCACGCTCCTCCACCACCACCACGCCGTTGTGCTGCTGTTGGATGGAGTCTTCCTCAACCTCTCCCTCTCTCCTTGCTGGATCAAGGCGTGGGAGACGTCATCGGGCTGTACGTGTGTTGAACGCGGAGGTGCCGTGCGTTCGGCACTTGATCATCGGTGATTTGAATCACGACGAGTACGACTCCATCAACCCCGTTCACTTGAATGCTTCGGCTTAGCAATCTACAAGGGTATGTAGATGCACTCTCCTTCTACTCGTAGCTGGTTTCTCCATAGATAGATCTTGGTGACGCGTAGGAAAATTTTGAATTTCTGCTACGTTCCCCAACAGTGGCATCATGAGCTAGGTCTATTGCGTAGATTCTTTGCACGAGTAGAACACAAAGTAGTTGTGGGCGTTGATGTTGTTCAATATGCTTACCGTTACTAGTCCAATCTTGTTTCGACGGTATTGTGGGATGAAGCGGCCCGGACCGACCTTACACGTACTCTTACGTGAGACAGGTTCCACCGATTGACATGCACTTGGTGCATAAGGTGGCTAGCGGGTGCCAGTCTCTCCCACTTTAGTCGGAACGGATTCGATGAAAAGGGTCCTTATGAAGGGTAAATAGCAATTGGCATATCACGTTGTGGTTTTGCGTAGGTAAGAAACGTTCTTGCTAGAAACCCATAGCAGCCACGTAAAACATGCAAACAACAATTAGAGGATGTCTAACTTGTTTTTGCAGGGTATGCTATGTGATGTGATATGGCCAAAAGGATGTGATGAATGATATATGTGATGTATGAGATTGATCATGTTCTTGTAATAGGATTCACGACTTGCATGTCGATGAGTATGACAACCGGCAGGAGCCATAGGAGTTGTCTTTATTTATTGTATGACCTGCATGTCATTGAAGAACGCCATGTAAACTACTTTACTTTATTGCTAAACGCGTTAGTCATAGAAGTAGAAGTAGTCGTTGGCGTGACAACTTCATGAAGACACGATGATGGAGATCATGATGATGGAGATCATGGTGTCATGCCGGTGAGAAGATGATCATGGAGCCCCGAAGATGAAGATCAAAGGAGCTATATGATATTGGCCATATCATGTCACTACTCTATTTGATTGCATGTGATGTTTATCATGTTTATGCATCTTGTTTGCTTAGAACGACGGTAGTAAATAAGATGATCCCTTACAACAATTTCAAGAAGTGTTCTCCCCTAACTGTGCACCGTTGCTACAGTTCGTCGCTTCTAAGAACCACGTGATGATCGGGTGTGATGGATTCTTACGTTCACATACAACGGGTGTAAGACAGTTTTACACAGCGAAAACACTTAGGGTTAACTTGACGAGCCTAGCATGTACAGACATGGCCTCGGAACACGAAGACCGAAAGGTCGAGCATGAGTCGTATAGTAGATACGATCAACATGAAGATGTTCACCGATGATGACTAGTCCGTCTCACGTGATGATCGGACACGGCCTAGTTGACTCGGATCATGTGATCACTTAGATGACCAGAGGGATGTCTATCTGAGTGGGAGTTCATAACATGAACTTAATTATCCTGAACATAGTCAAAAGACCTTCTGCAAATTATGTCGTAGTTCACGCTATAGTTCTACTGTTTTAGTTATGTTCCTAGAGAAAATATAGTTGAAAGTTGACAGTAGCAATTATGCGGACAGTAGAAAGCTTATGTCCTTAATGCACCGCTCAGTGTGCTGAACCCCAAACGTCATTTGTGGATGTTGCATACATCTGACATACACGTTTTGATAACTACGTGATAGTTCAGTTAAACGGTTTAGAGTTGAGGCACCAAAGACGTTTTTCGAAACGTCGCGGAACATATGAGATGTTTCGAGGGCTGAAATTGGGATTTCAGGCTCGTGCCCACGTCAAGAGGTATGAGACCTCCGACGATTTTCTTAGCCTGCAAACTAAGGGAGAAAAGCTCAATCGTTGAGCTTGTGCTCAGATTGTCTGAGTGCAACAATCACTTGAATCGAGTGGGAGTTGATCTTCCAGATAAGATGGTGATGTTTCTCCAAAGTCATTGCCACCAAGCTGCTAGAGCTTCGTGATGAACTATAACATATCAGGGATAGATATGATGATCCTTGAAATATTCATGATGTTTGACACCGTGAAAGTAGAAATCAAGAAGGAGCATCAATTGTTGATGGTTGGTGAAACCACTAGTTTCAAGAAGGGCAAGGGAACAAAGGGATACTTCATGAAACGGCAATTCAGCTGCTGCTCAAGTGAAGAAACCCAAGGTTGAACCCAAACCCGAGACTAAGTGCTTCTGTAATAAGGGGAACAACCACTGGAGCAGCATGACCCTAGATACTTGGTAGATGAGAAGGCTGGCAAGGTCGATATAAGTATATTGGATATACATTATGTTAATGTGTACTTTACTAGAACTCCTAGTAGCACCAGGGTATAAGATACCGGTTCGGTTGCTAAGTGTTAGTAACTCGAAATAAAGAGCTACGGAATAAACGGAGACTAGCTAAAGGTGAGCTGACGATATGTGTTGGAAGTGTTTCCAAGTTTGATGTGATCAAACATCGCACGCTCCCTCTACCATCAAGATTAGTATTAAACCTGAATAATTGTCATTTGGTGCTTGCGTTGAGCATAGACATGATTGGATTATGTCTATCGCAATACGGTTATTCATTTAAGGAGAATAATGATTACTCTATTTATTTGAATAAAACCTTCAATGGTCTTGCACCTAAAGGAATGGTTTATTGAATCTCGATCGTAATGATACACATTTTCATGCCAAAAGATATAAGATAGTAATGATAGTACAACTTACTTGTGGCACTGCCATGTAAGTCATAATGGTATAAAACGCATGAAGAAGCTCCATGTTGATGGATCTTTGGACTCACTCGTTTTAGAAAAGTTTGAGACATGCGAACCATGTCTATTGGTGTATACGCATGAAGAAACTCCATGCAGATGGAACGTTTGGACTCACTTGATTTTGAATCACTTGAGATATGCAAATCATACCACATGGGCAAGATGACTGAAAAGCCTCGTTTTCAGTAAGATGGAACAAGATAGCAACTTGTTGGAAGTAACACATTTTGATGTATCCAATCCAATGAGTGCTGAGGCATGCAGTGAATATTGTTATGATCTTACTTCACAGATGATTCGAGTAGATGTTGAGAATATTTACTTGATGAAATACAAGTCTGAATTATTGAATGGTTCAAGTAATTTCAGAGTGAAGTAGAAGATCATTGTGACAAGAGGATAAAATGTCTATGATGTGAATATCTAAGTTACGAGTTTTGGCACACAATTAAGACATTGTGGAAATTGTTTCGCAATTAATACCACCTGGAACACCATAGTGTGATGGTGTGTCCGAACATCATAGTTGCACCCTATTGGATATGGTGCGTACCATGATGTCTCTTATCGAATTACCACTATCGTTCATGGGTTAGGCATTAGAGACAACCACATTCACTTTAAATAGGGCACCACGTAATTCCGATGAGATGACACCGTATGAATTATGGTTTAGAGAAACCTAAGTTGTCGTTTCTTAAAAGTTTGGGGCTGCGACGCTTATATGAAAAAGTTTCAGGTTGATAAGCTCGAACCCAAAGCGGATAAAATGCATCTTCATAGGAAACCCAAAACAGTTGGGTATACCTCCTAATTCAGATCCGAAAGCAATATGGATTGTTTCTAGAATCGGGTCCTTTCTCAAGGAAAAGTTTCTCTCGAAAGAATTGAGTGGGAGGATGGTGGAGACTTGATGAGGTTATTGAACCGTCTCTTCAACTAGTGTGTGACAGGGCACAGGGAGTTGTTCCTGTGGCACCTACACCAATTGAAGTGGAAGCTTATGATATTGATCATGAAACTTCGGATCAAGTCACTCCCAAACCTCGTAGGATGACAAGGATGCGTACTACTTCAGAGTGGTACATAATCCTGTCTTGAAGGTCATGTTGCTAGACAACAATGAACCTACGATCTATGGAGAAGCGATGGTGGGCCCGGATTCCGATAAATGGCTTGAGGCCATAAAATCCGAGAGAGGATCCATGTATGAAAACAAAGTGTAGACTTTGGCAGAACGGCTCGATGGTCGTAAGGCTAATGAGTACAGATGGATTTCAAAAGGAAGACGGACAATGATGGTAAATGTCACCATTAAGAAAGCTCGACTTGTCGTTAAGATGTTTTCCGACAAGTTCAAGGACTTGACTACGATGAGATTTTCTCACTCGTAGCGATGCTAAGAGTCTGTTGGAATTATATTAGCGATTACTGCATTATTTATGAAATCTTGCAGATAGGATGTCAAAACATTGTTTCCTCGACGATTTTAATGAGGAAAGGTTGTATGTGATACAACCGGAAGGTTTTGTCAATCCCGAAAGATGCTAATAAGTATGCAAAGCTCCAGCAATCCTTCTAAGGACTGGAGTGAGCATCTCGGAGTTGGAATGTATGCTTTGATGATGATCAAAATTTTTGGGTTTGTACAAAGTTTATGAGAAACTTGTATTTCCAAAGAAGTGAGTGGGAGCACTATAGAATTTCTGATGAGTATATGTTGTTGACATATTGTTGATCAGAAATGACGTAGAATTTCTGGAAAGCATATAGGGTTATTTTGAAAGTGTTTTTCAATGGAAATCCTGGATTAAGCTACTTGAACATTGAGCATCAAGATCTATAAGGATAGATCAAAATGCTTAATAATACTTTCAAATGAGCACATACCTTGACATGATCTTGAAGGTGTTCAAGATGGATCAGTCAAAGAAGGAGTTCTTGCCTGAGTTGTAAGGTACGAAGTTAAGACTTAAAGCTCGACCACGGCAGAATAGAGAGAAAGGACGAAGGTCGTCCCCTATGCTTAAGACGTAGGCTCTTCAGTATGCTATGTTGTGTACCGCACCTGAAGTGTGCCTTGCCATGAGTCAGTCAAGGGGTACAAGAGTGATCCAAGAATGGCTCACAGGACAGCGGTCAAAGTTATCTTTAGTAACTAGTGGACTAAGGAATTTTCTCGATTATGGAGGTGGTAAAAGAGTTCGTCGTAAAGGTTACGACGATGCAAGCTTGACACCTATCCGGATAGCTCCGAGTAGAGAGACCGGATACATATAATGGAGCAATAATTTAGAATAGCTCCAAGTAGAACAGTTGTTTGGAATAGCTCCAAATAGAGCGTGGTAGCTGCATCTAGGAGATGACATAGAGATTTGTAAAGCACACACGGATCTGAAAGGTTCAGACCCGTTGACTAAAACCTCTCTCACAAGCAACATGATTAAACATAAAACTCATTGAGTGTTAATCACATAGTGATGTGAACTAGACTACTGACTCTAGTAAACTCTTGGGTATTAGTCACATGGCGATGTGACCTGTGAGTGTTAATCACATGGCGATGTGAACTAGATTATTGACTCTAGTGCAAGTGGGAGACTGTTGGAAATATGCCCTAGAGGCAATAATAAAAGTATTATTATTATATTTCCTTGTTCATGATAATTGTCTTTTATTCATGCTATAACTGTATTATCCAGAAATCGTAATACACGTGTGAATACATAGACCACAATATGTCCCTAGTGAGCCTCTAGTTGACTAGCTCGTTGTGATCAACAGATAGTCATGGTTTCTTGGCTATGGACATTGGATGTCGTTGATAACGGGATCACATCATTAGGAGAATGATGTGATGGACAAGACCCAATCCTAAGACTAGCACAAAAGATCGTGTAGTTCGTTTGCTAGAGCTTTGCCAATGTCAAGTATCTCTTCCTTTGACCATGAGAGCGTGTAACTCCTGGATACCGTAGGAATGCTTTGGGTGTATCAAACGTCACAACGTAACTGGGTGACTATAAAGGTGCACTACAGGTATCTCCGAAAGTATCTATTGTTTTATGCGGATCGAGACTGGGATTTGTCACTCCGTGTAAATGGAGAGGTATCTCTGGGCCCACTCGGTAGGACATCATCATATGCGCAATGTGACCAAGGAGTTGATCACGGGATGATGTGTTACGGAACGAGTAAAGAGACTTGCCGGTAACGAGATTGAACAAGGTATCGGTATACCGACGATCGAATCTCGGGCAAGTACAATACCGCTAGACAAAGAGAATTGTATACGGGATCGATTGAGTCCTTGACATCGTGGTTCATCCGATGAGATCATCGTGGAACATGTGGGAGCCAACATGGGTATCCAGATCCCGCTGTTGGTTATTGACCGGAGAACGTCTCGGTCATGTCTGCATGTCTCCCGAACCCGTAGGGTCTACACACTTAAGGTTCGATGACGCTAGGGTTATGAAGGAAGTTTGTATGTGGTTACCGAATGTTGTTCAGAGTCCCGGATGAGATCCCGGACGTCACGAGGAGTTCCGGAATGGTCCAGAGGTAAAGATTTATATATGGGAAGTCCTATTTTGGCCACCGGAAAATGTTCGGGATTTTTCGGTATTGTACCGGGAAGGTTCTAGAAGGTTCCGGAGTGGGGCCCACCTACATGGGGGGACCCACATGGACGTGGGTAGTGGGGGCAAGGCCCCACACCCCTGGTCAAGGCGCACCAAGATCCCCCCTTAGAAGGAATAAGATCATATCCCGAAGGGATAAGATCAAGATCCCTAAAAAGGGGGGATAACAATCGGTGGGGAAGGAAATAATGAGATTTCTTTCCTCCCACCTTGGCCAACGCCCCAATGGACTTGGAGGGCAAGAAACCAGCCCCTCCACCCCTATATATAGTGGGGAGGCGCATGGGAGCGATACACAAAGTTCTGGCGCAGCCCTTCCCCTCTCCCAAGTCCTCCTCCTCTCCCGCGGTGCTTGGCGAAGCCCTGCGGGATTGCCACGCTCCTCCACCACCACCACGCCGTTGTGCTGCTGTTGGATGGAGTCTTCCTCAACCTCTCCCTCTCTCCTTGCTGGATCAAGGCGTGGGAGACGTCATCGGGCTGTACGTGTGTTGAACGCGGAGGTGCCGTGCGTTCGGCACTTGATCATCGGTGATTTGAATCACGACGAGTACGACTCCATCAACCCCGTTCACTTGAACGCTTCCGCTTAGCGATCTACAAGGGTATGTAGATGCACTCTCCTTCTACTCGTAGCTGGTTTCTCCATAGATAGATCTTGGTGACGCGTAGGAAAATTTTGAATTTCTGCTACGTTCCCCAACAATCTTCAGTACAAGGAACATACTATACTACTATCATACTCCCTCCGTTCCAAAATATAAGTCTTGGTAGAGATTTCCACTATGGATCACATACAGATGTATCCAGGTACATTTCAGAGTGTAGATTCACTCATTTTGCTCCATATGTAGTCCATGGTGGAATCTATACAAAGACTTGTATTTAGGAACGAAGAGAGTACATATTAAAGAAGAACGGAAGAGAAACATGGTAAAGAAGAGCAAGCAGATTTTTGGATAGTAAAATGTTGGTTGCGCAGTGCCCACATATGATGAACCAGAGCGCATTAAGAATGCAACTCCTAGCTGTCTCTTGACCATTAATTTCAGGCAGTTGGATGAAGATCCTACGTCTCCTAACCCTTCTTCTTCCTCGTCTCTGATTCTTCCCATACAGAACACCGCACGGGCCGCCGGCCGGACCACCGGCCCCCACCGACTGTGTTCCTCCGCCACCCCCACCCCCCACCCCCACCCGTGTCGAGTTTTCTTCGTTCGGCGAGGCCCCACAACCACCCGAGCCCCTTCGATCGCACCGGCGAACTCCGGCAAGCTCTGAAAAATCGACTGACCCAATTTTGAAAATTAGTCTACTGTGATTTAACTAGTGTGGAATATAAAAGGGGAAAACCATAAGCATTGCGAGTATGGTGTTGAGCGTGCCATGGAGGATCTGAAGGTGCAAACCGGACAAAGGCAACTTTGCAACCAAGACAAGAAATCAGAGTAAAGCAGTGGCGATCTATTTTCTTGCTGCGATAAATAAGTTGAGAAGATACGAAAGAGTACCGCCTCTAGTGGGGCGCTGTGTACGCATCTGCTGAGAATTTGATGGTGCTGCGGTAGCGATGGCTGTCGGCAGCATGGAAGCAGATCTAGGAGGGTAGACGGTGGCGGCGGGGCGCGGTGGATGAGACGGTCGTAGGAGTGGCGCCGGCAAGGTGGACGACAGCGGGGATGAAGCGAGAGGACGGGATGCAAGGATCCCGGTCCGAAGCCGTGGATGAGAGAGGTCAGTCTCTTGTAATGGACGGCGGTGGCGGGGTATCAGCTCCGGCATGGTGGAGGAGGACGGCGGTGGATGGGGTGGCGGACGGCGACGGACAGAGGAGGGTGGGGTGGAGAGGGTGTTTTGGCGCCCACGGAGTACGAATGGGGAAAAGGGAGGTAGAGAGGAAGGGGGAACCATGTATTCAGGGCGCGCTTGTCTCAAATGCGAGGAAATTTACAAACTTAGCCCCTGTTTCAAATTTCTACTACATCACAGCAACACTAGTCGGTTGGGGATAGGACGGTAATCTCGCATACACCGAATATTTGCCGACGAGAGTTTGTTTTTGGCGCCCACCGTGTATGAATATGAATCGGGGAGGGAGTCGATTTCGGCCGAGGACACACTGTGTTTTGGCGCCCACCATGTATGAATCCGGGTGAGAGGCGGTTACGTCACGTTTGGGTCAAATTACAAACCTACCCCTATCGAAACCTATAGAAATCCGGCATATAGGCTTTGCGTGGCAGGGATAGGCAGTAGTGATTTCCATCTCGTAGATTTTGGTTTCGGGCAGTTACTGCGACTTTCCTTGCTTCATTCAAATTTTGAAGAGTGCACGTTTACCATGCCAACTCAATTCGAATCCCGTTTGTATTCTATTATTTTCGGGCAGGATCCATTTTCAATTGGAATTACATTCTATATACATCATTTTTTATATATACTTTCAAAAGCACAACACCATTTATACATAAATATGGTTTACAAATGGCATGATCTCAGATTCATAAGGTTGTATCCATCAATTTGGATTTTCAAATATTTGAAACCACTTTATGTTGAGATCCAATGTATGCATTCCTCGCTAACTGTCTCCAATAATGTGTGTTTCATGCGGTTTTTTTTACTTCTCAAACATGTATAATGTGTTTCACACACGCAACATATAGTGTAATCCCGTTTAGACATTAATTGCATATAAACCATGCATTGTTTGTAATTGAAGAATCTATGGATCGCCAATATTGATAAACTATATAACATTACACGTGTGCCCAAATTCAAATGAATATGCATGTTTGATACACCAATTTGCGTTATGATATTATCGATGTCGTGATCTCCAGTTTAAATATTTGAATCCCCTTTAATCCAGATATTCGTCTCATATAGCTATCACTCATGCTTATATAGGACTATCTGTCTGGACCTATACGCGTTCATCGTCTCTCAGGTATCTCTCGTGCTACCTGTATGTCGACAATGATCTTTTATCTTCATAACACACTAACAGTACTCTCTCCCTCGATCGTCATCACTCTATCTCTCTCTAAGTATATCTCGCTCCCTGCTATGTGTCTCTAACTATGATTCTCCATGTGGAATCTCTTTCTCTCACACAAACACAAAACTTTGTCTCCCGGGGTCTCATTTCTCTCTACTATTCCCATGTGTGCCACTCGCACACCCCTCATACAGAGATGTCTTTCGCTCCTTAGATATGAGCACCTACGACTCTTCCTCTTCAATATCTCTTTCTCACACACAAACACAAACTCTGTCTCCCAGGGTCTCATATTTCTCCATTGTTCTCTTGTATGTCGCTCACACACACCCTCTCTCCCTAGAGATATCTTGCGTTCCCTTGTATGTCTCTCTAGCTATCACCCTCGTTGTGAAATATCTTTCTCTCTCACAGATACAAAACTCCGTCTCTCTGGATCTCATTTCTCTCTGATATCTGTTTGTATGTGACTCACACACACCCTCTCTCTATCTCTCTCACACCCACACACATAACCCAGCCTTCTGATCCACTCGACTCCTATCTCTAACGCACACTAGCTAGCATCTTTATCTTTCTATTTATCTGTTTCTCCATCAACCTTCTTTCTCGCCCTCACTCTTGATTCCTATCACGCACACTACATATGTTTCTCTCTACATGCAGTCAAGTGCCCTCTCACACACATATATAACTTCACCCTTTGAACCACCCGACGGTCATCTCCAACACCCAAACAAGCGGATGTCCCTCTAGCTAGTATCTCCATCTCTGTATCTATCTATAGTTTCTCCGTCAACATTTCTTTCTCGCACGGAGTCTTGCTTCCTATCACCCACACTATATATGTCTCTCCATACATATGCATTTATAGGTTGGTCTCTTTTGCACAATCGTTGCGCATCACTCCCTCTGCTCGCCATAGATGCATGCTCCAGCCCACGCCACTATCTCTTAAAGACAAAAACACATGCTCAATTGTCGGGACTTCTTCCATGCATTCTCACATGCATGCATATTGTCATACCGATCCGTCTCTCCCATGTCGTTGATCTTATGACTTATGGCTTCTTTCTTTTATCTCGATCAAGCGCGCACGCACACACACACATCCCACGTATACATGTATACCTCTCACACATGCACGTTCAAGGTCTCTATGTCTCCATACGTAGTTAATTACCCTCAATCCTAACGCCACACCGAATCGTTCTCCTCTTTTGTGCACATAACTTCCGCCTGGATGGGTAAAACACACACTCACACTTAACAATCTCCTTCTAGCTACCCCCCCCCCCCGCCGCCGCCTCTCACTCTTCCCCTATATCTCCGAAACCAATAAGACCATCCCTTAGTTTAACTCCCGCCTACATGCACCATCGATATATAGTAGTCTTCCTCGGTGTCTCTCGAACAAACACATTCTCTCGAAGTCGACTCCTCTCATGCATATAGGTCCTAATGCATTTTTTGAGGCTAACTTTGACCAAACATTAGAGCAATAATATATGACATGCAACTTACATAAAGCATACCTTCAATTTTGTATGTCAAAGGAGCTTCCAATAATATAATTTGCATAGTATACATCTCATGTACTATTAATCTTGCCAATAGTCAAAGGCTGTCATGAAAAACACATTAGGCCCTATATAGATGGAAGGAGGGAGTAGGTCCCATGCAAAATATGAGAATAAAATTCAAACATCTGGGCATCGTGGCTCGATCGATAACATTGAGAAACTTGGTTTTAAAATCATGAAACTTGGCATGGTGTCATGTCATGGTAGTACCATGCCGTGGTAAAAAAATTGGCCGAATAGGAACAAATTTTGGTATAAGCTTCTTGCAAATTGGAGCTTCTCTCAAGAAGGCTTGTGGTTCTGGGAGGGAATGTGCCACCTTTGTGTGCATAATTCAAATTTGAAATACAAGCACATGTTCCAGTGCACCAAAGTTGGTTGAAAAATCACATGTGTGCCCTCGGGTAAATTTCTAGGTTCCATGCAAGAAATGGGAATGAAATTCAAAATTCTGGGCGTCGTGGCTGGGTTGGAAACATTGAGAAACTTAGTTTTTTAATTCCTGTAAATCCAAAACACGCATGAAAATAATGAAACTTGGCTTGGTGCCATGACATGGCACCAACATGTTGTGGTAAATTTGCAGTCCGATTTGCGAAGGTGCACACATTAACAATCAACAAAGTCATTTTGGAAGAAGTGATGTCACGTTACAATCGGAAACACAAGTATTATTGAAACCGTGGGCGTTCTACTTACTAGTACCATTTACGTGCCGCCACACGTCCCCTTTTTTATTAGCTAGGAGGCGACGTGCAGGGTAGCTATTTGAGTACGAGAGGCGTGCGATCAGACCCCTGCGCGTGCTTATCAGGAGGAGAGCCCTTTGACCTCCATCTGCCGTCCACCTCTCTCCCAAGGTCTCCATTAATGGCGCCCGAGCCTCTGTTTAATGGCGTGGCTATGTCTCACTCGACTGAGATTTAAGAGAGAAAAAAGAAAATCTAAAAGCACGGATCTTGATGTAAGATCCGACGGACCTATATAGCATCTACTGCGACTTATAGCAAGACTAATGAATATATAAGGACGATAAAAAAATTTGATCAAAGAAGGGCTTGACCCTTCACATTTTCATTACTGAAAACCACCACAATTCACAAGAAGTTCAGCACAACTCCATCCTAACACGAAGGACTAAAAGCTACCAGATTGAAATTGCAACATCCCAAGAGGCCAACAAAGGCCAAACATCCGCGCTAGAACCCAACATTTCACAACCGACGACACAATCCACATCCTAAACCGATTATTACATCAAAATAAACCAGGAAACTAGTCTCCGCGGCGAGCGGCAATGAGCTCTTTCGTGTCCTCAAGACGCTGCTTGAGAACATCCACGGATTCCTCCACCGGCCTTTGGCGCTCGTTGCAGAGCATGTCATTCTCATCCATAAGTTTCTTCAATGCACTAGTCTCCTCCTACAGGTCTGCACTTCGGACGATCTTCTCCCTCAGCAGGTCGCGCTCGGCCCGGAGCCTCTCATTCCCTCCCTTAGTTGTTGGATGATGCCGGTAGCCTGTCCAAACGAGGCTATCATATCGTCATGCAACCTCGCCGAGCCGGAGATCTGATCCATATGGCTATGGACGATCGCATGCATGCGCCTGTAACAGTCATCGCGTGCCCACGAGAAATTTTCCCAGGCCGCCGCGGCGCGGCAAGACATCTCTACTGCATTCATGGCGCGGCGAGACATCTCTGCTTCTTCCGCGGCATGGCCGGACCAGTCTGCTGCATCGACGGTGCGGCGGGACCTCCGTGCTGCTTCAGCGGCATGGCGGGACCTCTGTGCTGCTACTTCCGCATGGCGGGACATGTAGGCTGCTCTCGTAGCGAGGCGGGACATCTCTCATGCTTCCGCTTCCATGCTCGCCTCTCCCTGGTGGCAATCTCTCGACCCAGAACTCATGTTGGCCATGGCAGACGCAAGGGAAGGATGTTGAATGACTTGTTTGTTTTTGTGGATGAGGAGTTGAGGAGGAATGTGCAGTCATCTTGGCATACTAGTATTTATAACCGAGTACTAATACACTCCTAAGTGGGGAACTGTTTAGGTTGTGATCGGTGTGAACAGGTTTGCAATTCAATATAGCATGGAGTAATTTGGAATGTGATGAGACGCAAGCTCAAAATTTATTGACAGTTCTAGTTTCGAAGTGCGGCACTATTCCCGGATGGAGTACTTCTTTTTCTACTCCCTCCTTTCCAGTTTTATAGGGCTTATCTCAAAATTTTAGTTTTTCCATTTTATAAGGCTCAATTTGGTTGTCCCCAACACATGTTCAGATTCCAAGGTGCATTAAATCATTGCATGCAAGTATTAAGAGAAAATTGACCAATGCATGTACTTTATGCATGCATGCATTGCAATTAATGCATTAAACCTATCTCTCGGGACTTCTCGCACGCACCATCGTGCCACCCACAAAAACTTGTACTCTGAGTTTAGTAGTATGTTATACAGGAAGAGAAGAGGTGCACACACGCACTCGTCCTCTCACACACGCGTTTATTTTTTCTCGAAAAGGAGGATGATGACCACCGGCCTCTGCATCTGGGAGTCACACACGCAACTTATTGAAATATATCGAGTGCAGTGCTTTGATGTGTCGCGTCAACTCGTACATCAACGAGAAGTTTGATTATCCTCTCCCTCGCGGACTTAACTGCACATGCCTTTGGCTGTATGACAGGTTGGCCACACACCTATAGGGCCCACCTGTCATACACGCAAAGGCAGGAGTGTCCCTCCCTCGCCCATGAGTATGGTGGCTGGCAAGACTAGGAGAAGCTTTCGCTACACGCTCTCCCTCCCGCACGCGGTGGACATGCGGCAGTTTAATCGGTGTCAGATGGCCAGAAGCGTACTGTAGTACTCCTCCAGTGCAGTAGTATTCCATCATTGTTCGACTTCCCGAAGAGGCGAAGAGCCAAGCGCAGCCCGAACGGTCGTGTGGTAGTTTCATGTGTATAGTAGTCTAGGATAGCGTGTACCGTGCCTGTAAGCTTAAAATCGTTGGGGTCGGCTCCATGCTATGTGGCCGTCTCGAAGTTTAAAAAAAATTATAATAGTCTTCTGGCCCTACCCGAAAACTGCCGCGCGTACTGCCCGGGAAAAGCCCCGCCCTCAACTTTTAACTACGCGAAAACAGTTCGAGCTTGTTCGTTCTATATAAATACAATACTTAGTGTATCTTTATTCACCCGTGGGGTGTTCAATGAATGGAGGGGCGGGGAGCACAAGTGAACAATACTGTAGTACTACTAGTAGTAAGTAGGAGTCATACAGTAGTCACCTTAAATAGAGAGTTTCTTTTCTTTAATGCCATGTACACAAATTGAAACGCTTGTTGTGGAGAGAAAAAAGATAATCACTCCACTATATATGGACGCAGGGGCCTGAGCGCTTGCTTTACTAGGGTTGCTCTCTTCATTCTCTCATCCTCTCCAGATATAAACAAGACAGCGGTAGCGGCATTTTCTCTCTGCTCACCGCTGGTCATAGATCCGGTCGGATCCATTCGGCCGGTGTGTGTAGAGGACTAAAAGGTGCATCATTCACGCGTTCATCGCCGCCGAGGGTGGAAACCCATAGCTGCCGGAGGGGCCCGATCCTCTACCTGTGTCGTTCTCTCCGACACATGGCCGGCTCGAGAGGTCCTCCGACCCTTCTTCCTCCCTGCCGTATTGTCCGCAGATTCGACCTGTCGTCGCCGACATCCCGGTGACCCTCGGGTATAAGTTCTTCGAAAGCGGCCTTGCTCTACTGCCCCAGCTCCCCATGTGTCTGCACGTGCATCTTTTTCTACTCCCATCAGCTCTTCCAAAGCCACCTAAATTTTTAGTATTATTAGAGGTAAAGCTACTTCATGCATTCGAATCTAGGGCTTTGTTCAAACAACGAAGAAAGGGGGGAAAGTTGTAGCATGAATCTAGGACTTGATTCAAAGAGGAAATAATATGGTGAAAGCAGTAGAAACCGGATACCCAACCGGTCTCTTCATTGAAAAGGGAAATAATGGGAAAACGTGGTACAAACTGGATAAGGAACAGATATATTATTGGTTGAAAAAAGGATAGAAAGTGGTGACTGGTGGACAAGTCAACAGAGTATGTCCAGGATTAGATTTGCTGCCATCACATAGTAAAAGGTCTCTAGGATTAGATTTGCTGCCCTCACATAGTAAAAGGTCTCAAGATTAGATTTGCTGCCCTCACATAGTAAAAGGTCTCCAGGATTAGATTTGCTACCCTCACATAGTAAAAGGTCTCCAGGATTAGATTTGCTGCCCTCACATAGTACAATGGCACTCCTGCTGTTTTCCCCAGTATGATAAGTAAGTTGCTCCTTTACGCTGCTAAGTGTCCTGGTGTCCCCACGGTCCCATGCCCTTAAACCAACTCTTTAGCTGCTGTTGATTTACTGTGTCTGGTAAACAAGCAATGCCACCATTAAAGTAATCCCATATTTGAGGAATCTCATTGTTGATCATAATGCTTCTGGTAACATGAAGCATCGCTAACGTTTTAAAATTTCTATTTGTCCTTGCGTGATTGCCATGAACATAATTAAGATGCTTCTTTTCATTTTGTATATGTTTCATATATTCTTATTGACCAGCAACTATTTACTTTCTATCTTTTGGTGCAGATAGGGATATCCATTTCACCTTGTTGCTATTGTGACCTTTTGGTGAACTGCAGAAAACACTTTTTTTGGAATGAGTGTCTTGTGCAGTTCAACTAAAATGTCACGTGGGCAACATCTCTCAATTTTGGTGGAACTGCACAAAATGGTGATTGGAGTTTCCAAAATCTCCGTCAAGTTCTGCTGGTAATCTCGTGCAACATTTTATTAGCCTTTGCAAGATGGAGCCGTCACTGTCACCACAATGGCACTTTATTTTAGTGGAACTGCACAAAAGGATAAGAAAATTATAGTTGCACCTTACATGAGTGGGACAGCCAACCTTAATGTTCCTCAATTTTAGTGCAACTAATAAAGAAGAACCTGCCAGCTCACAAGAGCTAGTACTTCTTGCTAGCTGAATGATGCAATCTTTGCTTCATTTCAGGTGAACTGCAGAAAAAGGCGCATGAATTGAATCATGGAACTCCAGGCAGACCTCATCCAAGTAGAGCTGGAGGTTGAGTTCAAGGAGGCCGCTATTAAAGCGAAATCATGCTCTCTTGTCTCCTTGTTTGTGCTATGCAAACATGCTGTGCAAACAGGAATACTCAACTACAGATGTTGTGACGGTCAAGAGCATTCGCCAAGTTCTTCGATTGTATGACATGGCTAGCCAAGATGGATTTAATCCCGATATTCACTTTATCAAAAGGCTCTAATGGGTTGGTTCTGAATCTTGCAAGCTGGGAATCAATGAGATGTGTAGGCATCTTTGTTGTACTTATTATTTGGATCTTATTTGTTGGTTCTGAATCTTGCAAGCTGGGAATCAATGAGATGTGTAGGCATCTTTGTTGTACTTATTATTTGGATCTTATTTGTTGGTTCTGAATCTTGTAAGCTAGGAAACACGACATGATGATGCAGAGGACAACAACCATAACAAGCAGTTCAAACTCGGTAGTATTATCTTTGTGAAAGTGCGACAAATGTGATGATCGTGTGCGTCCTGAGAATAATAATTCTAATTGTTATGCATGTTGATCCTATGGCACTGATAGAACGAGCAAATGCATTGCTTGTTTTAAGTACAAATTTCTATTAAAGCTAATTAAATTTAAGTAAAGTGACCACTAACTCCTGTTATTATAGTACCAATACAGACCCGCTCGTGAACCTACGTGTGGCCGAGGGTGCATCTTCTGCCGGGCATGCAACGAACGAGGGAGGGGTAGTAACTGTTGTCGCCTGTAGACACTCAGCTTACTGTTGAATCCAGTTCCCCAAGAGCTGAAAAACGAACTGTTGTCGCTGCCTACACACTCGTTCACTCGAAGAGACTCCAATGGCGATCTGAGGGGTGAGCCTGCTGGATATGGACTTCAGCAAGGAGTTCCCCTTTGAGTTTGCCGTTCAGTCCTATGGCTGCACCAAGTTGAATGTGATGTACACCAATGATACGGACTCGGTGAAGCTCTGCCTCGCCCCAGTCCTATGGCTGCACCAGGTTCTGGAGCATTCGCCCGTTTCATCGGCGGCGCCGACTGCACCTTCGCTACGGTGGAGAGAAGGAAGAACGCGACGATTCGGCCATCTGGTGCAACAAGCTTGTCGACATGCAGAAGCAATACAAGATCATCAGCAACGGGCAGGAGAAGGACTCCGTGGTTGACCTCGCTGAGACCATCATCGACCCCTGATACGCCAACATGAAAGAAGACGACCTGAACACGTGGGAGGTACCTCTGAATCTAGCCTACATAACCTACGCGGCCAAGGGCGCATACGCATGCTACGACATGTACATGCAGATCTTGGACATGAGGGCGTGTCTGCTTCCCGTAATCGACGAGTACACGGACAGCCGCAGCGTCATGATCAAGCGTGCCAGGAAGGTCTAGATGTTGTACTTTATCTGTTTGTAAGCACCTTTATCATGTGAGTGTTTCATGCATTAGCCTATGTGTCATAATTATCTGTTTTGTCCGAAATATTTCTTTTAAGAACCCATTAACCTGATTGCTTTTTTAGTGGCAATTTGCTTATGTATGTAAACTAGTTCACTTGTCCGTAGAAAAAACTAGGTCACTCGGCTGCCGTGCTTTGAATCTCCTTCCTCCCAACATATTCCCCTCCTCAGGTGGACCCAGCAGGTCTCTGAATTTTCTCCCACTTTCTTTTTTGATGTAAACTGAGTTTTCTCCCAGTACTTTCCCCTAGAACCAACTCAACTGTCCCACGTCTAGCCTAAAAAATAATAATACCCCACATACTATTAACTCATCAAATTAAAATGATATTTTATTTCTTAAGTTGAAAGTTCTTACAAAATAATAATAATAATTGTTTATATATAACTTGGCATGTTAACTCCTAGTGATTGCGTACATAAGCTTGCAAAGATTTTACTGATGTGCAATCATGTGTTTATGTTTTTATAACATTTCTCTGTCTAGCCCAACATGATATTTTCACCCAGCCTAGCAAGTCCGCGACTTTCGAGAAAAATGCAAATGGGATTTAAATGGGCTGCATAGTGCTACATCATTGTTTCACTCAGCCCACCAAATGGACTAAAAACAAATGGACTGACAGCTGGGTCCACGGCCACAGCCCAGTTGTTTTGTGATTTGCCAAGTAAGTCGCTTTGTCAGGCCTGTTGGGCTGCAAATCTTTCAAGACGAGGAGAGCTTTCATTCCGCTGGCCGAGAAAATGGCCCATCAGTAATGAGAAATGGGTTATACATTTTTAAAACACATCAAACCAGCAATTAGTTTCAAATATCTTTTTTTCATTTCGAGATTTTAAATTACATTAATTTTTATGCATGGAGAATTTGTTGGATTTTATATTGATATACATTTATTTTTAAAATCAGTATGAATGTGAGTCGAAATTTGGGATTAAAAATAGTTCGGACCGCACCGAAATATGCAAAATTTCGTATAATTTTTTAACCGTGGCCACAATATGGGCTGTAATGCTAACAAAAAGAATATGGGCTCCAAAAAAACCTTAAGAGTTAGCAAATGGGATGTATGCTGTTTTCCACAGATTTGAGGCTTTCCTAAAAAAAGGTTGACGCACAAGCAGTGACTGTTGGATGGCCATCCAATGGCCGTCGTGCTTCTTCAATCTCTGCTCTTCCTGCTCCAGCCTCTCAAACAGGCGTCGGCGGGACTGCCTGCTCCCTCCTCCCCGCGGCCGGCTCTGATGCCGCGCAGGCCTCACTGCCCCACCGTACTCCCATCGCTGGCCTAGCCATCCCTCTACTCACCCACACCTGCTATTATTCTCCGGCGACGGCAGACGAACCAGTAAACCCTCGTACAGTCGTACTCCCCTCCTCGTGGGAAACAACTACTGAGTCTTCCCTGCCTCCGTGTCGTTCCCTTCCTAGGCCTCGCCATCGTCCACCGCCCTGGTGCTCTCGGCGCGGCCTGGTCAACATGGTCAACGACCGACATGCATCTGAAGTGGACTTTACATGGAGAGGCCGACAGCTGGGTCCATGGCCGCACGCAAGGAAATGCCTCCTTATTATGCGCAAAATAATGATTCCTCCACCTGACATTAGGGACCCACCGAAAAGGGCCTCTGTATTTTGCGAAAAAAAATGTTACCGCCGCTGACAGCTCGGACCCACCAACTATATCTTCGCACGCAAGGAAGTGCCTCCTTAGTACACACAAAAAAAATGAATACTCCCCATGTTAGCTCGGACCCAATATAGTGGCAGGCTGACTTGTGGGCCTACTAAGTTGACGGGGGCGGAGGGCTTTGTCAACTTAGTCAATATGCACGATTCTAGCTCCAGTGACCGTACGATGTCCATCCAACGGCCGTAGTGCTTCTTCAACCTCTGGTCTTCTTGCTCCAGTCACCCAAACTAGCGCCGGTCGTGCCTCGTTCTCCTGCCTCCTGTGGCCGGCTGCGATGCGGCGGAGGCCTCACCGCCCCTACTACTCCCACCGCTGGCCAGGCCATCCCTCTACTCACCTACACCCCTTGTTATTCTGTGGCGACGGCAGCCTCACACCGCAGCGAACTAGTGAACCCTCGTACTCCTCTACGCGTGGGCATCCACTGCCGCGTCTTCCCTGGCTCCGCGTCGTCCCCTTCCTAGGCCTCGCCGTCATCCACCGCCCAGGTGCTCTCGGTGCGGCGTGGTCAACGTGGTCAAGGAACGGCTTCCATCGGACGTGGACTGTACGTGGAGAGGCTGATAGCTGGGTCCACTGCCGCAGCAAGGAAGTGCCTCCTTATTACGTGCAAAATAATTATTCCTCCACCTGACAGTGGGACCCACCAGACGGGCCACCGTATTTCACGGAAAAAAACGTTTCCCCCTGACTGCTGGGACCCACCAGCTACATCTTCGCACGCAAGGAAGTGCGTCCAGGCAAAAAAACGATTTGCCCCTTGACTGCTGGGACCCACCAGCTACATCTTCGCAGGCAAGGAAGTGCCTGACAGTCGGGACCCACCTGGTCGAAGCGTACGTAGCGTTGTCATTCTGGTCGCGAACGTGTATGTACATACTGGTCAATGTAGAGGCGCGCACGTGCCGTAGTAGAGGTGCACACGTGTCGTAGTAGAGGCGCGCACGTAGCATTTACACGTACGTACAGCGGCCAGGGTGCAAGAAAGAAAATAAGGCCACGTATGTGTACATACGGGCGGGGTCTCGAACGCCTACTCGCGCATACGTACGGCCAGGGCTCGTGTACATGGCTGTGTCGGAACTGAGAAACAGCGTCATCATCGTGTTCATGGGGAGGCAACGGAATGTGTCATGTTCATGGGGAGGTAACTGAATGCGTCATGTTCATGGGGAGGCAACGGAATGCATCATGTTCATCGGGATGGCTTGGACGGAATAGGCGATGGAAACGAGGCCTGGCGTACTGCAGAACGGAGGAAACGGCCTTGTGTTCGACCGGCCATGTTCAAAACGGGATCTTGTTCATCGGGAGGGGTCTGGCGTACCGCAAAACGGAGGAAACGGACCTCCTACGGTCGAAACGGGGGTCCTGTTGATCGAGAGGGGTGTGGCGAACCGCAAAACGAACGAAACGGACTTGTGTTGGAGCACTACGGTCGAAACGGGGGTCCTGTTCATCGGGAGGGGTGTGGCGTACCACAAAATGGGACTCCACGGGATACTGTTCATCTCCACCGTCAACCCCCTCCAGCCTCCACGAGCTACTATTCATCCACTGTTGACCTCCTCCAGCCCCCACCTGTGACTGTTCATCCACGGGCTCCTGTTCATCCAGCCTCCACCGCGCGCTACTCCACCGGCTACTGTTCAACCAGCCCTCTCCACGGGCTCCTGTTCAAACACCCCTCCACGGGCTACTGTTCATTCTGCCCTCCATCGTCTAATGTTCATCCTGCCCTCCACGTGGTGGTCCTGTTCATCCAGCCCTCCACGGGGTCCTGTTCATCCAGCCCCAACCGACTCGATCGATCGGGGTCCTGTTCATCCAGAGGCAACACCACGGGGTCATGTTCATCCACCCCCACCGGGAACTGTTCATCCAAACCCCCCCTGCAATGCTCATTGTTCATCCAGAAGCAGCATCGATCGGCTTCAGTTAGCAGCAGTAGCGAAGGAATCGCTCGATCGGGTTCAATTAACAGCCATCGATCGACCGCTCGGGTTCAGTAATGCGTAGCCTGCAGTGCAATCGCTCGGGTTCAGTTAGAGCCCAACGTCTCGCTTGGGTTCAGTTAGAGCCAACACCTCGCACACACGCGCGTATGTGTACGAGAGAAACGCGCATCGCTCGGGCCCCGACCTCCCACCGTAACCGGGAACTCCTCGAAATTTTCCTCGCCCTCGCTTCTACCACGATTTTTTCTATCATGGACGGCCGAAAGAATGTCATGCAGCTGCGTATCTGGCTTGCCCAGGACGAAAAGCCCATTTTCTGTCATGATTTTTTGTCATAGAAGTAGGAGCCCACCACATCTATGATGATACTGGGTTTTGTCACAATTATCATCATAGAAGTGTCATATGTATGACAGAAAAAAAATTCGTTCGACCCAAAATGTCACGGATGTGTCTTTTTTTTGTAGTGTCATCTCAAAACCCTAGTTCATCTCTTGTATCTGATTCTTGTCTTCAAGTCCGGGATTGGTGCTAGTAGGTTGCTAGTAGTGTTAATTACTCCTTGTAGTTGATGCTAGTTGGTTTAATTGGTGGAAGATCATATGTACAGATCCTTTATGCATATTAATACCCCTCTGATTATGAAAATGTTTATGCTTTGTGAGTAGTTATGTTTGTTCTTGAGGACAAGGGAGAAGTCTTGCTATTAGTAGTCATGTGAATTTGGTATCCGTTCGATATTTTGATGAGATGCATGTCGTCTAGCCTCTAGTGGTGTTATGTGAATGTCGACTACATAACACTTCACCATTATTTGGGCCTAGAGGAAGGCATTGGGAAGTAATAAGTAGATGATGGGTTGCTAGAGTGACAGAAGCTTAAACCCTAGTTTATGCGTTGCTTCGTAAGGGGCTGATTTGGATCCATATATTTCATGCTATGGTTAGGTTTACCTTAATACTTTTGTTGTAGTTACGGATGCTTGCAATAGAGGTTAATCATAAGTGGGATGCTTGTTCAAGTAAGAACAGCACCCAAGCACCGGTCCACCCACATGTCAAATTATCAAAGTACCGAACGCGAATCATATGAACGTGATGAAAACTAGCTTGACGATATTCCCATGTGTCCTCAGGAGCGCTTTTCCTTATATAAGAGTTTGTCCAGGCTTGTCCTTTGCTACAAAAAGGATTGTGCCACCTTGCTGCACTTTATTTACTTCTGTTACTTGTTGCTCATTACAAATTATCTTATCACAAAACTATCTGTTACCACTTATTTCAGTACTTGCAGAGAATACCTTGCTAAAAACCGTTTATCATTTCCTTCTGCTCCTCATTGGGTTCGACACTCTTACTTATTGAAAGGACTATGATAGATCCTCTATACTTGTGGGTCATCACTCTCAAGGTGAGAAAGGGCAATGCACAATACCGAAAGAGGCTAGCAATGATGGAAGGGTGAGAGTGCGTATAATCCATGGACTCAACATTAGTCATAAGGAACTCACATACTTATTGCAAAAATCTACAAGTCATCAAAAACCAAGTATTATGCGCATGCTCCTAGGGGGATAGATTGGTAGGAAAAGACCATCGCTCGTCCCCAACCGCCACTCATAAGGAAGACAATCAAATAACACCTCATGTTTGAAATTTGTTACACAACGTTTACCATATGTGCATGCTACGGGACTTGCAAACTTCAACACAAGTATTTCTCAAATTCACAACTACTCAACTAGCACAACTTTAATATCACTATCTCCATATCTCAAAACAATCATCAAGTATCAAACTTCTCTTAGTATTCAATGCACTTATATGAAAGTTTTTATTATGCCTAAAAGAAAATTGCCATGTTGTTCTAAAGGACTCTCAAAATAATATAAGTGAAGCATGAGGGATCAATTATTTCTATAAAAGTAAACCACCACCATGCTCTAAAAGATATAAGTGAAGCACTAGAGCAAAAAACTATATAGCTCAAAAGATATAAGTGAAGCACATAGAGTATTCTAATAAATTCCGATTCATGTGTGTCTCTCTCAAAAGGTGTATACAACAAGGATGATTGTGGTAAACTAAAAAGCAAAGACTCAAATCATACAAGACGCTCCAAGCAAAACACATATCATGTGATGAATAAAAATATAGCTCCAAGTAAAGTTACCGATAGACGAAGACAAAAGAGGGGATGCCTTCTGGGGAATCCCCAAGCTTAGGCTTTTTGGTGTCCTTGGATTTTACCTTGGGGTTCCTTGGGCATCCTCAATCTTAGGCTCTTGCCACTCCTTGTTCCATAATCCATCAAATCTTTACCCAAAAATTGAAAACTTCACAACACAAAACTTAACAGAAAATCTTGTGAGCTTCGTTAGCGAAAGAAAATAAAACACCACTTCAAGGTACTGTAATGAACTCATTCTTTATTTATATTGGTGTTAAACCTACTGTATTCCAACTTCTCTATGGTTTATAAACTCCATTACTAGCCATAAATTCATCAAAATAAGCAAACAACACACGAAAAACAGAATCTGTCAAAAACAGAACAGTCTGTAGTAATCTGTAACTAACGCAAACTTCTGGAACCCCAAAAAATTTAAAATAAATTTCTGGACGTGAGGAATTTATCTATTAATCATCTTCAAAAATAATTAACTAAATAGCACTCTCCAATAAAAAATGGCAGCAATTCTTGTGAGCGCTAAAGTTTCTGTTTTTTTACAGCAAGATCAAGAAGACTTTCCCCAAGTCTTCCCAACGGTTCTACTTCGCACAAACACTAATTAGACACAAAAAAACACAACCAAAATAGAAGCTAGATAAATTATTTATTACTAAACAGGAACAAAAAGCAAGTAAAAAATAAAATTGGGTTGCCTCCTGAAAGTGCTAGTTATCGACTAGAGGGGGGTGAATAGGCGATTTTTATGAAAGTCTTCAAAACATGGAAGTTTCGAAGACAAATGATAGAAATGGACCTATTAACATGCAGCGGAAGGTAGACTACACTAGGCAGGCCATAGTCAAGTATTCAATAAAGTGAAAGCATGAAGACTAATAGCAGCCAGGTAGTATGGATCAGGATGGAAGATAGTATGAAGCCAATCAAAACAAGTAGTCACACAATGAAGTCAAACAGATAATGCAAGCAGGCAATGAATTCACGAAGACAAACTATAAGCAAAGAGAAGGAAGAGATAGAACCAGTTGCTTGGTGAAGACAAAGGATTTGTTGGACCAGTTCCAGTTGCTATGACAACTGTACGTCTGGTTAGGGAGGCTGAGATTCAACTCAGAAGACCGCGTCTTCACCTTATTCCCCTTGAGATAAGGACACTTAGTCCCCGCCCAATCACTCTGATAAGTCTTCAAGGTAGACTTCCAAACCTTCACAAACTTCGTTCACCGGCAATCCACAATGACTCTTGGATGCTCAGAACGTGACGCCTAACCGGCTGGAGGATTCACAGTCCTCAAGTGTAACAAGTCTTCAGATCACGCGGACAGAAAGACTTCAATGATGCCAAACACTCTTTGGGCTCTGGGTGTTTTGGGCTTTGTCCTCGCAAGGATTTCTCTCTCAAATGCTTCGGAGGTGGGTTGCTCTCAAACGACAAAAGCCATGCACTGACTCTGAGCAGCCACCAATTTATGGTGTAGGGGATGGGCTATTTATAGCCACTAGGCAACCCAATCTGATTTGTCCAAAATGACCCTGGGTCACGAAGGAACTGACACATGTTCCAATGGTCAGATTTCAAACACACATGGTAGCTTGACTTGGGCTACAAGTAAAGCTGACTCATCCAACTCTAGATAAGATTTGCTCTCATTGTCTTCGCTCGAAGACATAGGATTTGGTTGAGCATCACTTCAGTCACTCTGACTTTGTTCACTTGGACCCCACTTAACAGTACAGTGGTTCCTATGACTCAACAAATAAGAAAATGAAACTACGAAACAACTATGTCTTCTCGCTCCAAAGACTTCATGCGATGTCTTCTCATGTCATAGTCTTCAATTTGAATATCTTCACATACCACCATTATCTTCAATGTCTTCACACATTTTTAGGGGTCATCTCCGGTAGGTAAACCGAATCAATGAGGGACTACTACCTGTGTTATCCTGCAATTCTCACAAACACATTAGTCCCTCAACCAGGTGTGTCGTCAATACTCCAAAACCAACTAGGGGTGGCACTAGATGCACTTACAATCTCCCCCTTTTTGGTGATTGATGACAAACTGGTTGAAGTTTTCAACGGGGATAAAAGTATGTGAAATTTTAAAGGATTGAGGTATTGTCTTCATAAGTAGCAAAAGGCTCCCCCTGAGGATGTGCATATAAGTATTTTGCTTTCGAATGCAAATGCACATGGCAGGTTGTACTTGTGGAGATCCTCTTCAACTTATGAAGACAGTTCATCATGCATGAAAAGATATAACAAAGATAATGACATGCATAATGATAAATGGACATCTGCAAAATGACTTCGTGTGGAATTTATCGTTGCACATGCGGAATTTATCATCGCATCACATAGTTGACAGAAAAGGTAGTAGACGACCATCAAGTTTAAGTGTTACAACTCAAAGAACCAAATGTATCAAAAGCGAGAGTTGTAAGCACTTGGCAAATGTAAGAAAAGTATAGCAACCACCCATATGGATCCTCTTGAAGACTATCAACTCATATGCTTCTCCCCCTTTTGTCAGTAAGGACCAAAAAGGTTTGAAGACATAGAGCCTCTACTCGTTCCCATGAGGAGTAGGTGAAGCAGCAGGGTCGTCGTTGAGGTTTGGTGGTGCAGAAGAACTTGGTGCAGTGTTGATATGCGTCGAAGTTGGAGGTGGTGAAGTAGCATCATCTTGGTCATCAATGACTCAAGAGGCTTTGCATTTGACGCTTGAGCCAGTTGTGATGCTTATCCTGTTTTTGATGCAAGGCGACGAGAAGCTCTCGGTCATTGAGAACACGAGATCGCTTCCGAGGCCTTTGAGCAATAGTGCTTTCAGTGGCTTCAGTATGGGCATGGTGAGGTGCAGGTGTATTTCCAGCCAAAGGGTAAACACGAGTGATGGCCTGAACTCCTTCAATGGGTTGAGTGAAACTTTGACGATCGGTGTTGTGAAGATAAATTGGCTCCTTAGCAGGCTCTGGGTATATGGCTTCGACAGACAGATCAACCTCTGGCAAGAATATGAGATGATTGCGTGCAGAAGGCTGATAGTTGATAGCAGAGTGAAGCTTGATGAGGTGCATTACCCATGGAGCATAGAACTTCAGACCAAATATATCGGAGCCAGATGCAGCTAATTGCCTGATGAAGAAGTCATGAGCATTGAAGCTGGTGCCATTGAATATATATAAAACCAATGTCTTCATTGCGCCTTCTAGCTTGGCTGTAGGAGAATGTCCTTTGACATGCCATAAAGTTTGCCTGATGATATGATAAATAGTGCGGGGCAGATACTCTATGTCTTCAACAAAGAACTCCTTTGGATAGTCAGCATCTTGAGGCAGTGGCTTCATCATGCTCAGCATTTGGCTCATGTTGGGCTCAGGCTTCTGGAAGATGCTCTCCAAAGCATTTTGGTGCGGCTGACAACCTGGTTCATAGTGTTCACCAGGAGTGGGCAGGCCAGTAAGCTCAATGATATCTTGGGCTTTGGCTTCATGGTGTACATCGCCTGTCATCCACTCAAGGACCCAAGTCTTCGGATCCCTGTTGTAGCCGCGAATGTGGAGGGTAGCATAGAATTGTAGTAGAAGCTCTTCATTCCAATGCTCTTTATCAGTCACAAAGTTTAGGAGACCAGCATCACGGAAACAGTCAAGAGCTTCTTCTAAGCAGGGCATTCCAGCGATAGCTTCACTGTCTAGACGCATATGGGGAAAGATGTGCCCTTGATCATAGAGAACACAGGAATAGTAACTGTGCTGCTGATAACTCCAGAACCTATCAGATGATATTCTTGGCTTGGAATATGGGTTCTTGGCGCTATCAAAGAAGGTGTTGTGTGCTATGAAGCCATTCACATTAAACGATCCTGGTGAAGTTGCAGTACCTGGAAACCTTGGCAGCCTTGGCTTTGGCTTCTGGAACTGAGGCCGACGCTCCACATGATAGTCAAACTGTTATCCAGGAGTAGGCGGAGGAACCAGAATGGGTTAGCGAATGGAGGTAAGTTGACCTTGATAGAATGCTTGCTCAATGGTGTGAGGCCTTGGAGGTGGTACAGGAGCAGAGGCATTGTCATGGGCTCCAAGCTGCACAATGGCTTCAGGTGCAATATTGGCTTCAGGAGTCACATTCACTTCAGGCACCACATTAACTTCAGGTGCCACATTTGCTTCAGTCATGACCATGTCATTGGCTTTAGTGTTGTTGTTTGTGGCCACTTCATTATTTTCAACCTCCACTTGAGTAGCTGGAGGGTCTGGCACAGACTTGTTCTCCTCGAGAACAGTTTCTTGGTTGGTAGGCGGTGTGGCAACTCGCTCTTCTGCTTGACGGGGTTCTGGGGGTTCTTGTTGATCATCGGCTGATGCAGCCAGAATGTCTTCAGCAGCTTTTGCTTCGGACTCAGAGACATTCGTAGTTGGAGTGGCGTCAGGGAACACTTGTCGTGCCACTGAGTTATGTTGCTCTTCTCCTTCTGGAATGCTCGACAGAGTGACTTGTGGCCTTGGTCCTTTGCGAAGCCTGCGGAGTGTGGGTGACGCCTTTGGAGAGGGAGTCGGCTGGACCACAAAGTCATCATCTTTAGGCACCGGAGTGGTAGCTTGAGGTGGGGGAGTACTTGGTGATTCTTGATGGGGGGAGTCTTGAGGGCGATTAGCCCATGAATCATCCTGAGCAATTGGCGTCAGAGGACGACCAATGCTGATGAGTTCGCTGTTCGTGAGAACAGGCGATGATACCATGTTGTGCTCGATCTGAGGAAGGACTTCATCATCATTTACATTGTCTTGGGGACCAATGTCTTCAGCTGTGGTGCGGTCAATAGCTAGATCGTCTTGAGCTTCAGGAACCTCTATGGTAGCAGGCCCGTGAACTATCAACTAACGCCCTCGATGTTCGGACGCAGGACGAGCAACTGAAATTTGCTCGACGACAAGGGGCTCTGTGGGAGCAGCCCGATCTTTCTTCTTCGTCTTTCTCTTCTTGGTCGGTGGAGCATCGTCAATGGTGTTCTTGGTCTTGTTCTTTCGGGCTTCGGCTTCAGCTGCCCTTGTTTTCTTGAGTTCTGAAGCAGCTGTGGGGACCTTAGGCTTCATGCCTGTCATGCTGGCAGGGAAGAGAATGCGAGGTTCTTCCTACCTTGATGCTTCAGCTTGGGCCACAGCAGGCTTCTTCTTCTTCTTGGCAGCCATTCTGGGTCGATGCCAGGGCGCCCCAGAGCCTTGCGCTTTTCTGCTTCATTGTGAGCTTGAACACTTTTCTCAGCAAAATACTCCATTCTCTCTCTTGAACCTTTTGCTTCCTGGTGTTTCTGGTGAAACTGCTCCTTAAGCTCGTGCAGCGTCTGCTTGAAGCTTTGAACATCAGCTACGCTGAGGTTTGCCATGTTCCTCTTGAACTGAGCTTTCTCATAATCAATCTTGTTCTTCAGTTCAACAATCTTCTAAGCCAGAGCTAGCTTAGTAGCAATGGCACTATGGAAAGAGACACTGATGCCAATCGAAAGCTCAAGATCATCGAGGTTGATGCTGGGGTTTTCAAACCATTCATAAATGAAGTTGTTCAAGATATCCACATCAAACAAGGGTAGATCATTGAAGATCTCCGCCTCTTCCTTACTCTTTATCAGCAGCTCAAGAGCGTCATCGCCAAGATCGTTGTCACTTGACAGATCAATGGCTTCATTCTCATTCCTCAGAACGACAGCTAGGGTCAGTGCTTGACCAGAAATCTGGATGGGCTTCTTCTTCTTCTCAGTCTTGGAGATGCGAGAGAGATCTTCAGACTGCACACCGGCTTCAGGAGGTGTAGTGGCCAGAGGCTTCACATGCGAAGCTTTTGGTGCAGAGGAGGGCTTTGAAGCCTTTGGTTTCTTCTGCTTTTGTGGCTTGGGAGGGGCAGGCGCTTCATCAGAATCAGCTCATCTGCAGAGTGCTCCACGACTGCCCCCTGAACAGTAATGTGTGCGATTGGACCTTCGAGGTTGTAGAAGGGCCCGATGATATTGGGTTCGGCATCATGAGTGCCATCAACCCGAGGAGCAGATGGACCAGGGTTGAAGTCGAGTCCAAAGTCCTTCTTGTTTCTCTTTGCAGACTCTTTGGCAAACTAGAAGTTGCACTTGAAGAGATTGTCTTCACGACACCATAGCAGACTGGATGGGTCGGCATTAGCAGGCTGAGGTCCACGGACCATGCAAGGGTAGAAGCCTTGAGCAATGGCTTCGGACTTGGACTTGGGCTGAAGACCTTTGTATACAATATCTCCCCAGGGGCCCTTGATGGCATTCTTTTCAGCATATTCGTCAGTGAAAAATTTGTACTTGAACCATTCCTCTGCCCAATGTCTTCCATTCCATTGGATTCGATTCTTGCATTCCCCATAGGTCTCTTCAAGATCTGACTTGTATAGTTCATAGAGATCTGGTGGCAGGTCCTTAGCTGTGTTGCCGTGGTGCTGTCTGCTGCCCTTCCTGACTGATTTCTCTGTCGCCATGAAGTTCAGACTGAATGGCTTTAGAACTTGCAAAGGCTTCCGTCTGCTGGTCAGACAGGAACTGGCTTCGGGAGAATTGATGTGATGATGTAAGAACTCTGCAAATGAATGCAGACTATGAGAACCAAGGGATTCTCCCACGGATATGTACCTGTGACAGCATTAGAGATGTGAGGGAAGGGGAAGAGGTCATATGCATTCTCAGAAGATTTTGAAGATAAATCAGTTTAGAAGACATTGACCTCATAGCGCGAAGACATTCACTTATATGTTGAGAGTTGGTTCCAGATTTGTACGAATCCAAGAATTGGTACAAGTGAGGAATCTAACTACGTGTGAAGCATAAGTGAATATACTAGTCATATTATGAGATGCAGAACAGGATATATCCAAATTTGAGGAGGCATAAACTACTTTTGGTAAGGAAAGATGAATCCATCGGATCAAATAGGCAGTAAAAAAGAGAGTTTTAATTTACCACATGATGAACTGCTAGACGGAGTAGAAGATGAGGCCGAGCAGTTCGATCTTCTGTGCCCTAACTTGGCGACGGAGGACACCTACGGCGGCGGCGGAGAAGACGATGTCCGCGGCCAGCGTGAGGATGGCGTCGGTGAGGTCACGGCAGCTAAGCGCTACGTCACCGGCATCGTCGAGAGCTAGCGGTGGCGCTAGGGTTTGTGGAGAGGTGGAATAAAAGATAATGATTAGGGTGTGGTGTGTATTTATAAGGACAGGGACGACACAACATTATTACGCAGGTGCCCCTAGCGGTTCACATCTGAGGGACACGTGGCAAACATGCAACACATTGGAAGTTGTTCCATGTTCCCACGCACGCCTGGATTGTCGGGTGGTCGTTCTGGCTTCTCCGGGTTTCAAGCAATAAGGATTGAGCACTTAAAACAGATTTAATGTTTATCTCTGTATCTTCTGCTGACAAGGACGCGAGAAGACATTCTACGGTTTCAATAGAATGCATATGATTTGGATAGATAGATTTGATAGGGAAGCATAGAGAGGTTAGGGTCCGATCACATTCACTTAGTTCAAAAGATTCAAACGAGAAGACATAGCTATAAGTGAATGTTGTAGAGGACAAAACACTAACATATGTATATATCAGAATAAGACCAAATCAACATTGTGAAGATAAACATGAAATCATGTCAATATTGAAGACAAATCAAATGTGAAGACTTTGCAAATGTAACGCCAACAGAAAACACTCCAAACAATAGTTTGGTGGTGGCGTTACCCACCGTATAGGAAGTATTAGACCCAGACACGGCGCACAATTATCATGGCGCTCCGAAGTCAAATTCCGCATTAATGTATTCACACTTAGATTGTAAGTCTTCATTAATTGAAGATATACATTACTTCGTGTGTTGCACATCTAAGTCATCAACATGCATAAGTGTTAGGATGTGTGCCTAATCACAGGACATTTGAGGATTCCAAGATATTTAGCTCACACCGCAACTTGCAAAACCTTTTCTCATCCAAGGGCTTAGTGAATATATCTACTAGTTGCTCTTCAGTGTTGACGTGAATGATATCAATATCTTCCTTCATGACATGATCTCTGAGAAAGTGATGACGAATTTCAATGTGCTTTGTCTTCGAGTGCTGAACTGGGTTGTTGGCAATCTTGATGGCGCTGTCATTGTCGCAGTAGAGTGGTACTTGCTTCAGATGGATGCCATAGTCCTTGAGAGTTTGCTTCATCCACAGAAGCTAAGCGCAGCAAGATCCAGCAACAATGTATTCAGATTCAGCAGTGGAGAGAGATACACAGTTCTGCTTCTTTGAAGACCAACAAACAAGTGATCGTCCCAGAAAGTGACATGTGCCTGATGTAGACTTGTGATCCACCTTGTCACCAGCATAATCAGCATCCAAGAATCCAACTAGATCAAACTCTGAGCCCTTTGGATACCATAATCCTACTGTTGGGGTGTAAGCCAAATATCGAAGAATTCGCTTCACAGCTAAGTGATGCGATTCCTTTGGTGCCACTTGGAATCGGGCACACATGCAAACACTAAGCATGATATCTGGCCTAGATGCACATAAATAAAGTAAAGAACCAATCTTGGAGTGGTATACCTTTTGATCAAACTCTTTACCATTGGCGTTAGGACCCAGACGACTTTTGGTTGGCATGGGCGTCGTGTATCCTTTGCAATCTTGCATTCCAAACTTCCTCAGGCAGTCTTTGAGATATTTTTCTTGAGATATGAAGATGTCGTTGCTTTGCTGACATATTTGAAGACCAAGGAAGAACTTCAGCTCACCCATCATGGACTTCTGATATTGCTCTTGCATCATGTGTCCAAACTCATCACTGTATTTTTGATTAGTGCAGTCGAAGATAAATTCATCCACATATATTTGGCACACAAACAGTTCACCATCATATGTCTTCGTGAAGAGTGTGGGATCCAGGAAACCAGGTTTGAAGCCTTTGCTCTTCAGAAAATCTTTGAGTGTGTCATACCAAGTGCGAGGGGCTTGTTTGAGGCCATGCGGTGCCTTATTGAGCTTGTATACCATATCAGGATGTTTTGGATCTTCAAAGCCAGGCGGTTGTGCAACATACACTTCTTTTTCAATCTTGCCATTGAGAAAGGCACTCTTCACATCCATGTGATACAGAAGGATGTTATGATGATTTGCGTAGGCTAGCAGTATGCGAATGGCTTCAAGCCTAGCCACGGGAGCAAATGTTTCATTGATGTCAATTCCTTCAACTTGAGTGTATCCTTGAGCAACGAGACGAGCCTTGTTTCTGACAACTTGACCATGCTCATCTTGCTTGTTGCGATATATCCATTTAGTGCCTATGATATTGTGTTTACGAGGATCGGGACGCTTGACCAATTCCCACACATTGTTCAGCTCGAACTGTTGAAGCTCTTCTTGCATAGCTTGAATCCATTCAGGTTCCATGAAGGCTTCAGCAACTTTCTTAGGTTCAGATATTGAGACAAATGCAAAGTGCCCACAAAAATTTGCTAGCTATGTTTCTCTTGAACAAGTGAGTGGACCAGGTGCATTGATTCTATTAGTTATCTTCTCAATCTATACTTCATTTGCAACACGAGGATGAACTAGATGAAGATTTTGCTCTTGTCGATCATTTTCATCATTAGGAGAATTGTCTTCAGGCTTAGCATTGTCTTCAGGTTGATGAGGTGCAGAAATGATAAGTTCCTCTTCAACCTGAGCTTCAGATGGTATGATTTCTCCAGTTCCCATAAGCTTGATGGATTCACTAGGTGGAACTTCATCTAGCACATTTGGTAGGTGCTCTCTTTGCGAGCCGTTAGTCTCATCGAACCGCACATCCACAGTTTCAACCACTTTATAGTGAAAGAGGTTGAAGACTCTGCAGGGGTGCGAATCCTTTCTGTAACCAAGCATAAAACCTTCATGTGCTTTCGGTGCAAATTTGGAAGTGTGATGTGGATCCTTGATCCAGCATCTAGCGCCAAATACTCGGAAGTAACTAACATTTGGCTTCTTACCAGTAAGGAGTTCATAGGATGTCTTCTTCAGAAGCTTGTGAAGATAAACACGGTTGATGACATGGCATGCAGTATCAATGGCTTCAGGCCAGAACTTTCTTGGAGTCTTGTATTCATCAAGCATCGTCCGAGCCATCTCAATGAGTGTTCTGTTCTTGCGCTCCACTATGTCATTCTGCTGCGGCATGTACGGAGCTGAGAACTCATGAGTGATGCCCAATGTATCGAGATAAGTGTCGAGGCCGGTGTTCTTGAATTCTGTGCCATTATCACTTCTGATATGCTTGACCTTGACGCCATAATTGTTCATGGCATGGTTGGTGAAGCGTCTGAAGACATCCTGCACTTCAGTCCTGTAGAGGATTATGTGCACCCATGTATATCTTGAATAATCATCAACAATGACGAAGCCATAGAGACAAGCAATAGTAGTGAGAGTAGAGTAGTGAGTAGGGCCGAATAGGTCCATGTGTAGCAGTTCGAAGGGTTGAGTTGTTGTCATGATTGTCTTCGAGGAATGCTTGTCCCTCGTCATCTTTCTAGCTTCGCAGGCATCGCATAAGTAATCCTTCTTGAACTTGGCGCCCTCGATGCCTATGACATGCTTCTTCTTTGCGAGAGTATGCAAGTTCCTCATGCCAGCATGCCCTAGCCTCTGATGCCAGAGCCAACACTCTGAAGCTTTTGCAAGAATACATACGGCAAGTTGTGGTCCTGCTGAGAAATCAACCATGTACAAATCATATTTCCCATACCCTTCAAAGACTAGAGACTTGTCAGATTCCATTAGAACAAGGCAATGATATTTTCCAAATATCACAATCATGTTCAAATCGCAAAGCATTGAGACAAATATTAAGTTGAAGCCAAGGGATTCAACAAGCATCAATTTATCCATGTGCTGATCCTTTGAGATTGCAACTCTACCTAGACCCAATACCTTGCTTTTACCAGTGTTAGCAAATGTGATGTGACTCTTGTCAGATGGACGTAAGGTTGAGTCCATGAGAAGACTTCGATCACCAGTCATATGATTAGTGCATCCGCTGTCCATAATCCATTCTGAAGCATGAGGTGTTATACCCTACAGTACAGTTAGGGGGATAGGCTTCACCAAGAGTATTGTGAAGCATAAACATTTGATGCACAAGAGAATTATCAAAGCTCGGATCAAGATTAGGACTGATAGGATGAATGGCAAGCGATTCAGAAACAAAATACATAGTGAGACCATTTTCTAACACCCGGGTAATTAAGCTACAGTAATCCCACGTTAACGGTGCCACGTCACCCCGGTTACTATTATTAATATCGCGTTGGATCAAAACTTTTCAAAATTTAAATTCAAATAGTGTCAACAAAAAATAAGTTTTCAAAAGTTAAAACAAAAATGTTCGGGAGGTGCCATATTTTGCATAACTAAATATGGTGTAATAAACATATTTTTATAAAATGCCTAGATAATTTAAAATGATTTAAAACAGAAAATAAAATAAATAAAAAGAAAAGAAAACACAAAACAAAAAAAGCAAAACAAAAGATAAATATAAAAAGAGAGACCCCCTGCCCCCCTGGGATCTGGCCCAGTTGGCCACCGCCGCCCGAATGGGCCGGCCCACCCCGCACCCCATATCCTCACCCTCACTCCCCCGTAAAATACCCCCCCCCTCTTCCCCGATTGGATCGGGATCAAGGAGGGGAACCGCCCGTCGCCGCCACCTGGAGAGTCACCTCGCCGGACGCCGACGCCGTCGCCTGAAGCCTCCCCTGACGCTGCCGAACCTCGCTGCCTCCTCCCCACCGTCGCT